>NC_090381.1:34130765-34430765 GCF_036365525.1 Heterodontus francisci | reverse complement strand
CAAAATCTGTGAACCAGCTGTTCAAATCAGTTTTGTTTCTAACAGCTGTTCTGAATGTTGTAACCTATGGCAACAATAAGGCATATTCTAGAGATGGTGTACAAAACTCTTAGTCAAATGAATCCTCGCAGTCCTGCTACTTAACCAAAACATTTTTTATTAGCCCTGCTACTGAGAGTTCAAACTGAAGACAAAAGTATATGATTGCACTATTTTTACATGAAGAAAACAGTCTACGTCACTTTGATCATTTTCAATATGGAAACCAGGAGCCTTTAATGGTCCTGATAAGTCAGAAGAACATTATCGTAAAAAGCAAAGTGTGACTTGTAGAGGTAGAGACATCTAATGTTACCATTTCAAACTTATGACTTAGATTCAGGGACATTATATAAATTAGTCAAACACGCAGGTGATACTAACTTAGGAGAGGCAGTGGGATCAGAGCAGGCAGCTGAGAAATTACCAGGTGAGTTGTACAAAATATGTAAGTGGATAGAACAATGGCAGATGAAAATTAATGTCAGCAGGTGTAAAATACTGTACCTGGGAAGGAAAAATGGGTGACATGCATGCTCCATGAATGGTGTTGAAATAGCTAAGGATGAAGTTGGAAGAGACTTGGGAGCCTTAGACATTAGATGTCCCTACCTCTACAAGTCACACTTTGACATTCAACATAGTTAAAAACATAGAATTGGTATCACAGAAAGTAGTGATCAAGCTGTACTGTGCTGTATTCAGACTATACCTTGAGTATTGTGTCCAGTATTGGTCTCCGAGACACAAGAGAGACAGCAGTGTAGGAAAATTCACAAGGCTAATGTCAAAGATCTGAGTTATGGAAAAAGACCAGAGAGACTGGCTTTTCAGCCTTGAAAGGAGATGTCTGAGAGATGATCTTGCAAAGGTTTCTAAGATTGTAAATGGTGTGGAAAAGATAAATCCTTAAAAAAATTATTTTAAAATGTGAAAGCTAGACAAATCAAAGTAGAAGGCAAATTTAGGACAGAAATCAGAAAGTTCTTCACAACTGCTGTTACTCTGCCACTGTAACTTTGCTGAATGTGTAGTGAAAACCCTATTTACGTGTATAAATTAAGCTTCCGCTACACTTCCAGCAAAGTTACAGTGATGGAGTAGCAGCAGCTCTGAAGAAGTTCCTTCCATGGTGTTGTGAAGGAAGTAAATTACTTGTGCAATTTCCACATGCAAATTTCAATCCAAAGCAACCATGTCTTCCAACAAGGAAGGAAGCACTGCTGGATCTGGTTCTAGAGAATGAGGTGGGCCAAGTAGCCCAAGTGTCAGTAGGGGAATATTTAGGAGACAGTGATCATAGAATCACAAGGTTTAGGTTGGCTATGGAAAAGAACAAGGAAAAGTACGGAGTCAAGATAGTTAATTGGAGGAGGAGCAATTTCAAAGGGGTGAGAACAGATCTGGCCCAGGTAACTTGGAATCAAAGATTGGCAGCCAAACTGTAATGCAACGGTGGGCTGCCTTTGAAGAGGAGATGGTTCAGGTACAGTCAGGGTATATTCCCACGAGGGGGAAAGGTACGGCAAGCAAATCCAGAGCTCCCTGGGTGACGAGAGATATAGAGAGTAAGATGAAGCAGAAAAAGGATGCATATGACAGATGTCAGGTTGATAATATAGGTGAGAATCAGGCTGAATATAGAATGTTCAGAGAGGAAGTGAAAAAAGAAATAAGAGAAGCCAAGAGAGAATATGAGAAGAGACTGGCAGTTAGCATAAAAGGGAATCCAAAAGTGTTCAAAAGTCATAGAAATAAATAGTAAAAAGGTGTTAAATAAAGGACTGGGGCTGATTAGGGACCAAAAAGGGGATTTATGCATGGAGGTAGAGGGCATGGCTGCAGTACTAAATGAGTACTTTGCATCTTTCTTTACCAAGAAAGACGATGCTGTCCAAAATCATAGTGACCTTTTGGTCAGCTATGTGGCCTGGTCCAATCTGCACCTTCTCCTTTGTTATCTCTTGCCCAACCCCCACCTCACTTGTTTATAATCTGTGACTTTTCTAATATTTGTCAGTTCCGAAGAAGGGTCACTGACCCGAAACGTTAACTCTGCTTCTCTTTCCACAGATGCTGCCAGACCTGCTGAGTGAATCCAGCATTTCTTGTTTTTGTTTCAGATTTCCAGCATCCGCAGTATTTTGCTTTTATCATAATGAAGGAGGATGTAGTTGAGACTCTGGATGGGCTAAAAATTGATAAAGAGGAGCTATTAGAAAGGTTGGCTGCACTTAATGTTGATTAGTCACCAGGACTATATCAGATGCATCTAAGAATGCTAAAGGAAGTAAGGGTGGAGATTGTGGAGGCACTGACCATAATCTTCCAATCCTCCTTTGATACAGGTGTGGTGCCAGAGAACTGAGAATTGCAAATGTTACACCCTTGTTCAAGAAAGGGTGTAAGGATAAGCCCAGAAACTACAGGCCAGTCGGTTTAACCTTGGTGGTGGGAAAGCTTTTAGAAATGGTAACCCAGGACAAAACTAATAGTCACTTGGACAAATGTAGATTAACTAAAGAAAGCCAGCATGGATTTGTTAAGGGAAAATCATGTTTAACTAACTTGACTGAGTTTTTGATAAGGTAACAGAATGGGTTAATGAGGTTAATGGGTTTGCTGCCTTGTACATGGACTTCCAGAAGGTGTTTGATAAAGCACCACATAACAAAGTTAAAGCCCATGGAACGAAAGGGACAGTGGCAGCATGGATATGAAGTTGGCTGAGTGACAGGAAACAGAGAGTAATGGTGAAGGGTTGTTTTTCGTATTGGAGGAGATAGTGGGGCTCCCCAGGGGAGTATTAGGACCCCTGCTTTTCTTGATCTATATTAATGACCTAGACTTGGGTGTGCAGGGCACAATTTCAAAATTTGCAGATGACACAAAACATGGAAGTATTTCGAACTATGAGAAGGACACAGATAGACTTCAAGAGGACATAGACAGGCTGGTGGAATGGGAGGACACATGGTAGATGAAATTAATGCAGAGAATTGTGAAGTGATACATTTTGGAAAGAAGAACAAGGAGAGGCAAAAAAATAAAGGATACAATTCTTAAGTGTGCAGGAGCAGAGGGACCTGGGGGTATTTGTATACGAATCATTGAAGTTGGCAGCGCAGGTTGAGAAAGCAGTTGATAAGGCATACGGGATCCTGGGCTTTATAAATAGAGGCATATCATACAAAAGCAAGGAAGTTATGGTGAGCCTTTATAAAACACTGGTTCAGCCTCAACTAGAATCTTGTGTCTAATTCTGGGCATCACACTTAAAGAAGGATGTGAAGGCATTGGAGAGGATGCAGAAAAGATTTACAGGAATGGTTGCAGGGATCAGGGACTTGAGCTACGAGGACAGATTAGAGAAGCTGAGCTGTTCTCCTTAGGGAAGAGAAGGTTGAGAGGAGATTTGATACAGGTGTTCAAAATCATGAGGGATCTGGACAGAGTAGATAAGGAAAAACTCTTCCCATTGGCAGAAGGGTCAAGAACCAGAGGACACCAATTTAAAGTAAATGGCTAAGGTGACGTGAAGGAAAACTTCATTACGCAGAAAGTGGTTAGAATTTGCAATTCACTGCCTGAGAGCGCAGTGGAGACAGATTCAATCAGGGCTTTCAAAAGGGTATTGGATAATTATCTGAAGAGAACCAATTTGCAGGACTACAGGGAAAAGGCGAGGGAGTGGGACTAGCTGAGTTGCTCTTGCAGAGATCTGGCATGGACACGACAGGCCAAGTGGCCTCCTTCTGTGCGATAACCATTCTATGATTCTACAATTTTGTTATCTTCCGTCTTCCTAACTGCTCACCCATTTTAATTCAACTATCCATCAAGAAGTATTCAGTTCCAACGAAGATCTAGATCCAAAAGTTTCTGCCTATCTTTTCTCATCATAGATCTGCTCTGTATTTCCACCATTTTATGTTTTTTTAGATTTCACAGTGTGCTTAGTTCCTCCACATATACACTAAATCATAATTAACACTGATATTTCTGTGAGTTGGTGGTAAGTTAGTGGTGAGTAAAGCAAAAGTGTCATTGTTGTTTCCAAATGTCAAATTTGTTCTTAAGTCTCTGTTTAGGTCTTGGGTATACCAATAGTTCAAGGTGCAATAGTACAACTGAAACGCCAACTTTCCCTTTCTAAGCACAAATCCAAATATGCATGGTCCAGTGCTACATTGAGCATGGCATAGGCATGTCACAGTCACATTCAACAAGTTATTCAGCTAATGTGCTACAGCAGAGGCCTTCTTGTAGCTAAAGAAAATATTAGATAAGGATTAATGATTAGGGCCCACCTCAATAATTGCTGCAGTACAAAACTCTGAATAATAATTTTCACAAACTCAGGCCTCACAACTCAAGTTAGGGGCAAATGGAATTTCTAAAGTGCTGGACCAACATAATTCTGGGATGGTATATTGTTTCCAAGCTGCCCCTAGATTTGTCTCCACAATCATCCTTTGTACAGTTTCTATCCTTAGCTGTGATATTGGTTATACTTAGCTAGCACTGATCTTATTTCTGTGCATATTAATGATGCTAATCATGAGCACTCTGCTTTCAAGCAGGGTTATTTCGAACAAGATTACTGTGTGAAGGCTGCAGACTGGACACCTTTATGACATAGCTCTGTAAAGATGATCGGTTTTCATCAGCCAGTCAGGTCAATACCATGGTGCCTCACAGGCTGAACAATAAGTTTAAATCAGTGTTTACCATAAGTTACATATCTCAGGATGCAGGTGCTGGCACGTCTTGGTATTCTGGCTTAGGATTTATCCGTCAATGAGGTGACAAGTTTCTAAAAATAAAAACTCTTTGTAAATCTGCAGGCCTGCAATCAAATGATCAAACCAGCGAGTAAAAAATCTGAGCACACATAAATTTGAGATTCCTGGGTTTCTTGGAATAGATTATCAGGGTTCCAGGGACATATATGGCCCCAAGCCACACCTTTACTCTAAATCCAATGCTGTTCGATAAATTGTAAACAATTATATATCTCTTAAGACACTTGTGTTGTGAATGGTTTGACGGTCATGAAAATATTATCAAAAATTGGAATGGTATCATTAGTGTTTGTACACTTGTCCAAATGTTTGTAGGTTTTTTTGCAAAGAGAAAGAAATGAATAAGATGCTAATTTCTTTCTTTATGTTTAAACCCCTTCATGACCTCACCTATCCCTCTCTCTCTAACCACCTGAAGCCTTACAACCCCCATCAAGTTCATTTACTCTCTGACACCAGTACATCCCCTTTCTCTTTACCCAATAATTTGCAACCATCCATATGCCATCAGGCTCTGAGGTTCCCTTCCGAAAGAACAATAATAATAACTTGCATTTATATAGCATCTTTAATGTAGTAAAAGGCCCCAAAGCACTTCACAGGAGCTATTATCAAACAGAATTTGACACTGATCCACATAATATGTCAGACAGGTAACAAGTAGCATCTTAAAGGAGGAGAAAGAAAGCTGGAGAGGTTTAGGGAGGGAATTCCAGTGCTTAGGGTCAAGACAACTGAAGGCATGGCTGTCAATGGTGGGGCAAAGGAAATCCAGGATGCACACGTGGCCAGAATTGAAGGAACGCAGAGTTCTTGGCAGGATGTATGGTTGAAGGTAAGAGGAGAATTTTAAATTCGATGTGCTGCTGGATCAGGACTCAATCTAGGTCAGCAAGCAGGTATGATGGGAGAATGGGACTTTATTCATGCCTTGTTCTTCTGGCCAGCCTCCCATCTTTCACGCTCCGTAAACTGAAGCTCATCCACAGCTCTGCCGCCCATATCCTAACGGAATAGTCAAGTCTGGGGGCAACAGAAACATGGTGGAGCGTTTCCGCAGTAGATGGAATGAGGCGGAATGGAGACAGACAATATTACAAAGGTGGAAGTAGGCGGTCTTGGTGATGGAGAGGATATGGGATCAGCAATATTGCAAACAATCTGGTTCAACCTCAGACAGTTGCCAGGGAGAGGGGTGGAGTTAGTAACTAGGGAACGGAGTTTGTAGTGAGATTTGAAGACATAGGGTTCGGTCTACCCAATATTTAATTGGAGGCTATTTCTGCTCATCCAGTATTGGATGTCGGACAAGCAGAATGACAAATGTCATAGAGTCATAGAGTTTTACAGCACAGAAACAGGCCCTTTGGCCCAACGTGCCTGCGCCAACCATCAAGCACCGTCCTAACTAATCCCATTTCCCTGCACTTGGCCTGTAGCCTTGTATGTTATGGCGTTTCAAGTGTTCATCTAAATACTTCTTGAATGTCGTGAGTGTTCCTGCCTTTAGGCAGTGTGTTCCAAATTCCAACCACCCTCTCAGTGAAAAAATTCTTCCTCAACTCCCCTCTAAATCTCCTGCCCTTTACCTTAAATCTATGCCCCCTGGTTATTGACCCCTCCGCTAACGGAAAAGGTTTCTTCCTATCTATCCTATCAATGCCCCTCATAATTTTGTATACATCAATCAGGTCCTCCCTCAGCCTTCTCTGCTCCAAGGAAAACAACCCCAGCCTATCCAGTCTCTCTTCATAGCTGAAATGCTCCAGCCCAGGAAACATCCTGGTGAATCTCCTCTGCACCCTCTCCAGTGCAATCACATCCTTCCTATAGTGTGGTGATCAAAACTGTACACAGTACTCCAGCTGTGGCCTAACCAGCGTTTTATACAGCTCCATCATAACCTCCCTGCTCTTATATTCTATGCCTCGGTTTATAAAGGCAAGTATCCCATAAGCCTTCCTAACCACGTTATCCACCTGTACTGCTGCCTTCAGTGGTCTATGGACAAGTACACCAAGGACCCTCTAACCCTCTGGACTTCCAAGGGTCCTACCATCCATTGTATATTCACTTGCCTTGTTAGACCTCCCAAAGTGCATCACCTCACACTTTTCAGGATTAAACTCCATTTGCTACTGCTCTGCCCATCTTACCAGCCCATCTATATCGTCCTGTAGTCGAAGGCTTTCCACATCACTATTTACGACACCACCAATTTTCGTGTCGTCTGCAAACTTAATGATCATACCTCCTATATTCACGTCTAAATCATTAATGTACACTACAAACAGTAAGGGACCCAGCACCGATCCCTGCAGTACACCACTGGTCACAGGCCTCCATTCACAAAAACAACCCTTGACCATCACTCTCTGCCTCCTTCCACAAAGCCAATTATGAATCCAATTTGCCAAATTACCTTGGATCCCATGGGCTTTTACTTTCTTAACCAATCTCCCATGCGGGACCTTATCAATAGCCTTATTGAAGTCCATGTAGACTACATCAACTGCTTTACCCTCATCAAGTTAGTTAGACATGATCTCCCCCTGACAAAGCCATGCTATCACTGATTAATCCCTGCCTCTCCAAGTGGAGATTAATCCTGTCTCTCAGAATTTTTTCCAATAATTTTCCTACTACTGATGTTAGACTCACCGGCCTGTTTATCTGGTTTATCCCTGCTACCCTTCTTGAATAATGGCACCACATTCAGTGTCCTCCAATCCTCTGGTACCTCTCCTGTGGCCAGAGAGGATCTGAAAATTTGTGTCAGAGCCCCCGCTATCTCCTCCCTTGCCTCACATAGCAGCCTGGGATACATCTCATCTGGGCCTGGGGATTTATCCACCTTTAAGTCCACTAATACAGCAAATACTTCCTCCTTTTCAATGCTAATTTGATCAAGTATATCACAATTCCCCTCCCTGATCACTACACCTACATTGTCCTTCTCCATAGTGAACACAGATGAAAAGTAATCGTTCAAAACCTCATCTATGTCCTCTGGCTCCACACACAGATTGCCTCTTTGATCCCTAATGGGCCCCACTTTTTCCCTGGTTATCCTCTTGCCCCTAACATACTTATAAAATGCCTTGGGATTTTCCTTTATCTTGTCTGCCAGTGATTTTTCATGCCCCCTCTTCGCTCTCCTAATTACTTTTTTAAGTACTCCCCTACACTTTCTATACTCCTCTAGGGCTTCCGCTGTTTTCAGCACTCTGAATCTGCCATACGCCTCCATTTTTTCCCCCTTATCCAATCCTCTATATATCTTGACATTCAGGGTTCCCTTGACCTGTTGGTCCGACACTTCACCTTTACAGGAACATGCTGCACCTGAACCCTCACGATTTCCTTTCTAAATGACTCCCACTGGTCAGATGTAGACTTTCCTACGAGAAGCTGCTCCTAGTTCACTTTGGCCAGACCCTGTTCTATCATATTGAAATCTGTCTTCCCCCAATTCAATAATCTTATTTCCAGACCCTCTATGTCCTTTTCCATAACAACCGTAAATCTTACAGAGTTATGGTTACTATCCCCGAAATACTCCCCCACTGCCACTTCTACCACTTGTCTGGCTTCATTCCCGAGGATTATGTCCAGTACCGCCCCTCCTCTTGCAGGACTCTCTACGTGCTGGCTCAAAAAGCTCTTCTGAATGCACCAGAAGAATTTCGCCCCCTTTAAGCTTTTTGCACTAATACTATCCCCTCTAATATGGGGGAAGCCAAGAGCGACGTCTCAATTCATTCCATCTTCGCTGCCTCCGGAGAATCCTTGGCATCAGGTGGCAGGACCATATCTCCAACACAGAAGTCCTCGAGGTGGCCAACAACCCCAGCATATACACCCTACTGAGCCAGTGGTGCTTGAGATGGCTTAGCCATGTGAGCCGCATGGAAGATGGCAGGATCGCCAAGGACGCATTGTACAGCGAGCTTGTCACTGGTATCAGACCCACTGGCCGTCCATGTCTCCGCTTTAAAGAGGTTTGCAAACGCGACATGAAATCCTGTGACATTGACCACAAGTCGTGGGAGTCAGTTGCCAGTGATCGCCAGAGCTGATGGACAGCCATAAAGGCAGGGCTAAAGTGTGGCGAGTCGAAGAGACTTAGCAGTTGGCAGGAAAAAAGACAGAAGCGCAAGGCGAGAGCCAACTGTGTAACAGTCCCGACAACCAATTTTATCTGCAGCACCTCTGGAAGAGTCTTTCACTCTAGAATTAGCCTTTATAGCCACTCCAGGTGCTGCTTCACAATCCAATGACCACCTCCAGGCGCTTATCCATTGTCTCCCGAGACAAGGAGGCCAAAGAAATAGGGGTTGAAATCCCCTACTATTGTTACCCTATTATTATTGCACCTCTCTAAGATTTGCCTACATATCTGCTCCTCTACCACTGCCTGACTGTTTGGAAGCCTATAGCACACTCCCAGCCAAGTAATAGCCCCCTTTTTGTTTTTAGGTTCTACCCATATGGCCTCATTAGAGGAACCTTCTAAGATATCATCCCTCCTTACTGCAGTAATTGTCTCTTTAATCAACAGTGCAAAGCCACCTCCTCTTTTACCCCCTCCCCTATCACGTCTGAAGATTCTATACCCTGGGATATTGAGCTGCCAGTCCTGCCCTTCCCTCAACCATGTCTCAGTAATAGCAATAATATCATATTCCCATGTGTTAATCAATGCCCTCAATTAATCTGCCTTACTAGTAAGACTCCTTGCATGAAAATAGATACAATCCAGCCTTGCATTATTTGCCTGAGCCTTAACAAGTCTACATTTACTCTGTCCTCCGGACTGACTTAGCTTCGCATTTATATTTGATTATACATCACCCCCTACTGTGCTTCCACTCTGTATCCCATCCCCCTGCCAAATTAGTTTAAACCACCCCCCCCCCCCCCCCACCCCACAAACAGCACTAGCAAACCTCCCAGCAAGGATGCTGGTCCCCATCTGGTACAGATGCAACCCGTCCATATTATACGGATCCCACCTTCGCCAGAAATAGGCCCAGTGATCCAAGAATCTAAAGCCCTCCTTATTGTGTGACAATAGAAGGGTCGAGAGAGGTGTTGGTGAGGTAGAGCTGGGTGTCATCAGTGTAAATGTGGAATCTGACGTGGTTTCAGTTGATGTCGCTGAGGGACAGCATGCAGCTGAGAAATAGGAGGGGGCCAAGGATGGATCCTTGGTGACTCCAGAGGTAACAGTGCGGGAGAGGGAAGAGAAAGCATTCCCTTCTACACTTCCTTGAAAACCCTCCATAAAACCCGCCTCTCTGATGGAAATTTTGGTACCCGCGCCCAACTCCTGCTCTGGTTGCTCGTCCATTTACTGTGACTTTACTTAAGGTATTTCTTTATGTTAAAGGTACTACATAAGTGCAAGTGTTGATGTAACCTTTCAGTAATTATAGTCGCGGATACATATGAGATTCTGCAAGATGTAAAGGTGATGGTGCTTCAACATATGTTTATATGATTTATACTCCACAACATGGCATGCTTGTCACCACTGAGGAAATGTTTAAGTGAGATTTGTAATCGCTAAAACACATTTAATGAACTACAGATGTGCTGTAAAGAGCAATATGCATCAAAATACATTGTATTTTTAATCCAAAACGGCTGTCACTTTTTATGAGTGGCACTTAACAGGTTTTTGTGTGCATGTAAAAAAGGCACTATTTCTTTCACTCTTCAAAAACAAATTCCTATTTTTGCTCACCTGTCTTCATTGTTATATGCTTCAGACTGGAAATTAAGTAATAAATCTGAGCAGCAAGCAAACCCAATACAATCAAAGTAACCTCCCAGGAAAAAGTGAATCAATAAGCAGATAAGTGACCTGGCCTTTGTTCTGTTTCCTTGGCAACGCCTCTCTCATAAGGGAATGAGGCTCTTTCATGTTCCTTCAGTAACAGCAGGTCAACTTCGTATTGGATTCCCTTCCCACTCAGGAGCATGCATGATATGAACCACAAATGACCATTTTCCACTGAGAAAAGAACTTGCTTTGATGCTCGTGTTCCAGCTGCAAAAGGCCGTACATAAATTAATATTAACTACTCGATTTGCTCTCTGCAAAGTGCATTCTCGTGCTAAGCACAGAGAAGTTGACTTGCTCCATTTCCTGAAATGTTTACAGCTAGTGAATTTCTCTTGCATGTAACATGGCCTCCAATAACCCAGCTGGTGCTCTAGCAATCAGATCAGTTCACTTAGTGCAAGCATGCAGGTATCAGCTAAACCAAAACAGTTTTGTCCAGGACTGAATTCTTGAACTATTGATTCACATGATAAAAGGTTGACTCATATAGGCAAAAAAAGTGTTGTGTTTGTACTAGTACGGAAGAATTCTGGATATGGACGCCTACAGGGATTAAACTTCAGGTTTCTGGTAATTGCTTGCGGCATGGGACATGTGAACATATCCAGGAGGTGCATTTAAGAGTCCCACAACACAGTCTGAAATCCAGAAACTATGTGTAGCCCACTGCAAGCTTTCATGCTGCTGTTCACTGTGACTCCATGCAGAGTTACCTCTGTTTGAATTTTGATACTGCATTTGTTACAATTTTGAGGTGTTTGTAATGTGTGGTAATCAGTGGTGACTTCACCTTTAAGACACTGTACCTTTAAGCGACCAGGCCACTGATGCAACTGATGACATCATCAGGCATATATTGTTATGAAGGTGCTTCCATTATTAATATTTTTTAAGGACTAGTGTTTAAAAGATTGTGAAAAGTGGTTCATTTGAAAGAATGAGGAGATGCCTGGATTTGTTTTTTTTTAAGGGTTACTGGAAGGACACTTAGGATTTTTTTTTTTAAAAACACTTATTGGAAGAGACAATGAAGTGCTAAATAAACATAAGGAGCCTTGCTGGCGATTGGAGTTGTTTACAAAGAAATCACATGTCGAGGTTTATGAGTGTCAGGAATTTTTGGCATCTGATTTGGGCGTGGACTGTAAGAATGCTCAGTTGGTCTGTAGCCTGCGAAGAGAGAAGCCACCCAACTCATCCTTTTCCGCCTTCTTTGGAAAATCTTCTGAGAATCCAGTGTGATAGCTGAAACCCACTGCTGCAGTAATTCTCTCAAAAGGTCTGCAAGACTACTCCTCGACATCTCCTGAACAGAACTGCTCCAGAAAGAGCCCAGTGGCAGTCATCTAAGTGTACCTGGATGACAAACCAAAGCCCAACTAGAAGTCATATCTTATTCTTGTTCTTCAAGAATTGACAATAACTTGGCCAAAGTTTTTTTTTTAAATGTTGCTCTCCGCAGAGCCAGTTTTTTCATGGTTCTTTATTTTTTCTTTAACTGGTGTGTGAGTGCTTGTGTTTTAGGTTATTTTAGAACGGTAGATATTTATAGAGTCATAGAGTTATGCAGCACAGAAACAGGCCCTTCGGCCCATCATGTCCTTGCCAGCCATCAAGCACCCATCTATTCTAATCCCATTTTCCAGCACTTGGCCCATAGCCTTGTATGCTGTGGCATTTCAAGTACTCATCTGAATGCTTCTTAAATGTTGTGAGGGTTCCTGCCTCTACCACCCCTTCAGACAGTGTGTTCCAGATTCCAAGCACCCTCTGGGTGAAAACATTTTTCCTCAAATCCCCTCTAAACCTCCTGCCCCTTACCTTAAATCTATGCCCCCCGGTTATTGACCCCTCCGCTAAGGGAAAAAGTTTCTTCCTATCTATCCCATCTATGCCCCTCATAATTTGGTATACCTGAATCAGGTTCCCCCCTCAGCCTTCACTGGTCTAAAGAAAACAACCTTAGCCTATCCAGTCTCTCTTCATAGCTGAAATGTTCCAGCCCAGGCAACATCCTGCTGAATCTCCTCTGCACCTTCTCCAGTGCAATCATGTCCTTCCTTTAGTGTGGCGACCAGAACTGTACACAGTACTCCAGCTGTGGCTTAACTAGCATTTTATACAGCTCCATCATAACCTCCTTGCTCTTATATTCTATGCCTGGGCTAATAAAGGCAAGTATCCCATAGGCCTTCCTAACCACCTTATCTACCTGCGCTGCTGCCTTCAGTGATCTATGTACACCAAGGTCCCTCTGACCCTCTGTACTTCCTAGGATCCTACCATCCATTGTATATTACCTTGCCTTGTTGGTCCTCCCAAAATGCATCACCACACACTTCTCAGGATTAAATTCCATTTGCCACTGCTCTGCCCATCTTACCAGCCCATCTATATCATCCTGTAATCTAAGGCTTTCCTCCTCACTATTTATGACACCACCAATTTTCGTGTCATCTGTGAACTTACTGATCATACCTCCTATATTCACGTCTAAATCATTAATGTACACTACAAACAGCAAGGGTCCCTACACCGAACCCTGCGGTACACCACAGGTCAAAGGCTTCCACTCGCAAAAACAACCCTCGACCATCACTCTCTGCCTCCTGCCACTAAGCCGATTTTGGATCCAATTTACCAAATTGCCCTGAATCCCATGGGCTCTTACCTTCTTGACTAATCTCCTATGTGGGGCCTTATCAAAAGCCTGATGTCCTTATAGACTATATCAACTGCTTTACCCTCATCTACACATCTAGTCACCTCTTTGAAAAATTCAGTCAAGTTTGTTAGACATGATCTCCCCCGACAAAGCCATGCTGACTATCCCTGATTAATCCCTGCCTCTCCAAGTGGAGATTAATCCTGTCCCTCAGAATTTTTCCAATAGTTTCCCTACCACTGATATTAGACTCACTGGCCTGTAATTACCTGGTTTATCCCTGATACCCTACTTGAATAATGGTACCACATTCGCTGTCCTCCAGTCCTCTGGCACCTCTCCTGTGCCCAGAGCAGATTTGAAAATTTGTGTTTGAAAATTTGTGTCAGAGCCCCTGCTATCTCCTCCCTTGCTTTACATAACAGACTGGGATACATCTCATCTGGGCCTGGGGATTTATCCAGTTTTAAGCCCACTAAAACCCTCCTCCCTTTCAATGCTAATTTGTTCAAGTATATCACAATCCCCCTCCCTGATCTCTACACCTACATACTTTCATATTTCAACCTGTGTGTTAAAAAGCTTTGCATCTTTATTGAATAAGTCTTGTTTTATAATAAATCAACAACTTTGTTGTTTATAAAAGAAACCTGGTTGGCGTGTTTTTATTCTGAAACTAATATAGATAACGTATAGAATTGGCCGTATCGGTAACTGGGTAACACATTTAAATATAGGGTTGTGACCAGTGGAGCAGTGGAACTACAGAAAGACAGTTCATTCCCCCAACCTTGGTTGTAACATATAATTGGGGGCTCATCCAGGATAACTCAAAGCCGGCAAAGTACAATTGTAAGTGGGGTAATGATAATTGAAAAGGAGAACAGGAAAACACCAGGATTCTTGTGCATTAAAGTAAAGCTTATACTACCGGAATGGCTACTTTTGATGCAAGTGTGTTTGTGCAGCAGTCTGGAATAAATTATGATTCTGTAAAGGCATTGTCCGCTTGCGAGCTGTTAAGTGTAGTGGAGCACTTAAAGGCAGATATTTGATCAAAAGCTAGTAGAACTGAAATCCAGAGACGAGTGGCCAGACATCTGAAGATTGAAGTGAAAGAGCCAGAGGGATGAATAGAATTGGAAGAAGACATGGTAACACTGGCACAGATTGAGTTGGACAGGAAGAAGTTAGAGCTAGAATTTCATAGAGGGGAAAAGGAAAAAGAAAGGGCATTTCGAAGAAAGCAAGCAGAGCAGCAGGAGAAAGGGCAAGAGAAAGAGAAGAAAAGGAGAGCGAAAAGGCTGGAACTTGACTCCAGGGAAAATTCTGATGAGGAAGAATCTAACTCCGACCCAGGACCCAGTGGGGAGCTGTTTAAATTTGTGCAAGCCCTCCTGAAGTTTGTGGAAAGGGACGTAGAGGCATTTTTTACTTCTTTTGAAAAGCTAGCGAAACAGATGAGGTGGCCGGAACAAAATTGGACACTGTTCATGCAAAGCAGGTTGATAGGCAGAGCTCATGAAGTTTATGCTATGCTTTCTGAGGAGGCTTCTGCAGAGTATGAGATGGCAAAAAAGGCTACTCTCGCTGCAGTTGGTCCCTGAAGCTTACAGGCAGAAATTTCAGAACCTCTGGAAACAGCCTGGCAGACTTATATAGAATTTGAGAGGGTGAAGCAAATTAACTTTGATTGTTGGATGCAGGCACTAAAGGCAGAGGCCACATATAAGACCCTGAGGGAAATAGTTCACCTGGAGGAATTTAAAAATTCACTCCCTCCATTAGTAAGAACCCATGTAGAGAAACAAAAGATTTCAACAGCCAGACAGGCAGCTGAGATGGCGGATGATTACAAGCTTGCCCACAAGTCCAAACTTTTTTTCATCACCCCCACAAACCCAAGAAGGATAGAAGGTGGGAGAGTGAAAGGAAGGCAAGTAGCCAGTGATGAGAAGGGACAACTGGGAATGTACCGGGATCTCCTCCTCAGACAAGAAAGGAAAGTACTGAGGGTGGAAATGAGGTTTGGAGACCTCAGTATTTCCATTGCCACAAGGTGGGACACCTCTGTGCAGATTGATAGAAGTTAAGGGGTTAAACCCATGGGACTTAGTGGGGTACACAAGGCCAATGGAGAGGAAGGGGCCCTGACTGAGAGTACGACAGATCAAGAAGGGAAGTGTTAAACCTTTTCGTTGAAGCTTTCAACTTTTATTCGTTTTAAAATAAATATTTTGTTTGCGCTTAAAATCTTTATGAAAGTAACATGAAGAGTGTTAAAAATTATACCTTTCTGGCATCTGTCGGGCCATCCTGTTCTCTGTGCCAAATTCTCATGTTTCTCACCTACTCAGAAGCCTCCTTTTCTGCCTCTCAGGACTTTCCAACAGTTGTCCCTTAAAAATGTTGCGTGCTTGCTGGAGGCTGTTTTCACTGTGCCAATTCCTGCCTGCTCAGTCATCTTCCCCGCATGCGGCATGTCAGACATCCCTCTCTGACCTGGCCATTCTTGCTTAGCTAGGCACCAACATCCTCAAGCCCCCAGATGTGTGTGCATTCTGTGCTTACAAGTCTGCCTCCTCTCTCCACCAATGTCATCAGCATCCTCCACTTCTACTTTTTAATCTTTACTGTGCAATCTGTCGCCAGCTCTTCTCTTATTTCTGTCCAAGAGACAGGATGCTAGCAGTGTACATTCAGTGCCTGGACAGGAAAAACGGGGTTTATTTACTAAGTATTTGAATTTCACTCCAACTTAATAAATGGACTGCTTTTTAAAAAGAAAATTTAAAAAGTGTCCTCCCCATTTAAAATTCCTTTCTTCTGTGGCAGATCTCGCAGACAGTCCATCAAGTTTATGAAATCATTTGAGTACTTCTTGCACGCAAAAATAAATTATTTGCTGAAAGATATATTTTGATAAGTTGTTATTGTCAGATGTATTGTAGCAAGGGATTTGATGCAAATAAAGGGACAAATAAATGATCTTTTCTTTAACGAAGATTAATATCTACATTTTGCCATTTCAAATGTTCTCTGTTATTGTACATAAAGTAAGGCACTTCAAATTAAATGCTTTTCAGCAATATGAGACTCCCCTTTTCCAAAGACCTCCTCCCTGATGCCTCTGCTTCCCTTATCCTCTATAATTCTCCCCTTCCCACTTTTGTACCTCCTTCCTCTGTTCCATCCTCATCTTATATCTTTCTCCTCTTCTTCCCTCCACATTAGCTGGATAGGACACAAAGCTTTAACTGAGTGATAGGGTTCCCTTACGTGCAAAGAGCTGCACGCGGTATCCTTGGGAGAATAAGGGCCCTTCATATGAATTCCCAACCCAGGTGTAGCATAAAACATGGAAACAAAGGGCTGTTCACAATGAATCAGGGAAACTGCTGTTCCTTAAGTGGGGTACAGGCAAGAAAGCAATTCAGCTGCTTGAAGGGTGTATAAAGAAGTTAGACATAGATCTGAGAGACAGTATTAATGTGTTTTTGATTGTTTACTGGGAAACTGAGGTATTGTGATTCCTTATGTGATGCACAACATAGATATGATGGACCCAGGCCGGACAGAAAACTATTCGGATTATCCCAGAGTTCATCAGTTCTTGCTGTGGTATGTTATGTGTGCTTCTATTTTTCTTGTTATGTTCTGAGGATTTGTGTGTAAAAACAGAAAAAAGATTTTATAGATGCTGGAACTTTGTGTTTTTTTAATAAAGAGGTCATCAGAAGGTCTTTTGGACTGAGCTTGTAAACAACAGTTACTGGAAGAATCAAGGAGTGCCAAAAACAAGCCCTAATTGGAAGGCACCTGTCTTCAGATAATTATCCAGCAGGGTTTGTTTTGACTTGGGGAAAGATGTTTACAAAGAAGTGTCAGGTCAAGATTTATAGGAGGCTTGACTCTTGTGACATTGTTTTTGGTATCGCTTTGGACAGTGAGTTGGTGATATGGTCAGTGTTTAACAGTTGGAGAAAACTTGCCAAGGGAGCAAACCCCAACTTAGCTTGTTCCATCTATTTGAAAAAGCCTGTCAACTTTTCCATCTCTTTAAGAAGTGCTGAGAAGCAAGTGTAAGAAATGGCCTGAAACTCCTGTTGCTGCATTTTTCCTGGAAAGCCTGCCCAAACTGATAGTCAACACGCCTGGAAAGAACTGGAATAGGAAGATCCCAGTGACAGCCATCTACATTATTTGGGATGCCCAACCAAAACAAAGGACATCTGACACATTTCTAAATCTTCTTTGTTTTCTTCAAGAATTATCAGGAATTTGGCCTAAGTTTTCTTTTTGTCTGCTTTTTTTTGTAATAGAGCTCTAAAGAGTAAATCTCTTTATTTTTTCAGTTAACCAGTATATAGGCTGAATTTTACTGACCCCCTCGACGCCGCACATCGTGGGGTGGGGGCCACTAAAATTCTGCAGTGAGAGTTCTACTCGACCTGTGACATCGGAAGGGCCCGCCGCAAATTACTGGTGGCAGGGGTACCTTGGTGCGGCCCCCACGCCACTCGGCGGCGGCACCCCAATTACCATATGCAAAATAGTACTTACCTCTGCAGATTATGCAGCCCACCGCCTCTCGCTGTGCACTTCCGGATTTTACGTTGAACGGGCCGTTACCTGCCATCCCGTTCCCGAACAGAAATGCCGGCGGGTTATCAGAGGCAAAGGTTTTGCTACAGAAGGTAAGTTTCGTTTTCAGAGGTCTCACTCTGCGTACTGAAAGGAAGGAGGGAGCAGGGATATGCAGGGGTCTCACAAATAAATAAAAGGCTTCTAGACACGATGTTATCAAGAGTTTGGAAATTTCCAGAATCATCTGTATCAATTAGCTACTTCTATTCCGGTCAAAACGAAGGACTCAATAAGAAGGATGAACCACCCGTGGTTAGCAAAGGCAGTCAAGGAGAGTATCCAATCAAAAACTAAGGCATACAAAGTGGCGAAAACTAGTGGTAGGCCAGAGGATTGGGAATTTTTTAGGAACCAGCAGTGGATGACTAAAAAGCTAATAAAGAGGGAGAAAATTGATTTGAAAAGTAAATTGGCAAGAAATATAAAAATAAACAGCAAGATCTTCTACAGTTATATAAAAAAAAAGAAAGTAGGTAAAGTGAGCGTGGGACTCTTGGAGGTTGGGATTGGAGAATTGATAACAGGGAACAGGGAAATGGCAGATAATTGAAACCAATATTTTGCATTGGTCTTCACGGTGGAGGACACGATAAACATCACACAGATATCAGATAAGCAAGGAGCTAATGGGAGGAAAGATCTTGTAATAGCCTCCATCATGAGGGACAAAGTATTTGACAAACTAATGGGACTAAAGGCAGACAAGTCGCCAGGACCCGATCGCCTGCATCCAAGGGTTTTAAAGAAAGTGGCTGCAGAGATAGTGGAGGCATTGGTAGAAATATTCCAGAACTCACTGGATTCCAGGAGGGTCCCAGCAGATTGGAAAACTGCTAATGTGATGCCCCTGTTCAAGAAGGGAGGGAGACAAAAAGCAGGAAACTATAGGCCAGTCAGCCTAACATCGGTCGTTGGGAAAATGCTAAAGTCCATTATTAAGGAAGTAATAGCAGGACATTTAGAAAAACTTAACGCAATCAAACAGAGTCAACATGGTTTGGTGAAAGGAAAATCATGTTTGACAAATTTGCTAGAGTTCTTTGAGGATATAACAAACAGAGTTGATAAAGAGGAACCGGTAGATGTAGTGTATTTAGATTTCCACAAGGCATTCGATAAGGTGCCTGTAAAAGATTATTGCACAAGATAGGAGCTCACAGTATTGGGGATAATGTATTCACATGGATTGAGGATTGATTAACTCACAGAAGACAGAGAGTCGGGATTAATAGGGCTTTTTCAGATTTGAAAGACGTAACTAGTGGAGTGCCACAAGGATTATCCTAGGGCCTCAATTATTTACTATCTATATTAATGACTTGGAGGAGGGGGCAGAGTGTAATATATCCAAATTTGCTGACAATACAAAAATAGGTGGGAGGGCATGTTGTGGTGAGGACATAAGGAATCTGCAAGGGGATATAGATAGGTTGAGTGAGTGGGCAAAACCTTGGCCGATGGAGTTTAATATAGGAAAGTGGGAAGTCATGCACTTTGGTAGGAAGAATCAAAACGCAGACTATTATTTAAATGGAGAGACTCCAAAAAAGTGCAGCACAGAGGGATCTGGGTATTCTTGTGCATGAAACACAAAAAGTTAGCATGTAGATGCAGCAAGTAATTAAGAAGGCAAATGGAAATTTGGCCTTTATTGCTGGGGGGTTGGAGTTTAAAAATAGGGAAATCTTGTTACAACTGTACAGGGTGTTGGTGAAGCTGCACCTGAAGTACTGTGTACAGTTTTGGGCTCCATATTTAAGAAAGGATATACTAGCATTGGAAGCAGTTCAAAAGAGATTCACTGGGCTGATTCCTGGGATGAAGGGGTTGACTTATCAAGAACTGCTAAACAGATTAGGCCTTTATTCATTAGAGTTTAGAAGAATGAAGGGTGATCTTATTGAAATGTACAAGATTCTGAGGGGGCTTGACAGGGTAGATGTTGAGAAGATGTTTCCATTAGTGGGGTAATCTCGAACTAGGAGACATAGTTACAGAATAAGGGGACACTCATTTAAAACTGAGATGCAAAGGAATTTCTTCTCTCAGAGGGTAGTCAATGTCTGGAATTCCCTACCCCAGAGAGCTGTGGAGGCTAGATCACTGAAAGTATTTAAAGAGGAGGTAGATAGATTTTTGAAATATCGGGGACTTGAGGGCTATGAGGAGCTTGCACGAAAGAGGTGGTGAGATCTGGGCAGATCAGCCATGATCTTATTGAATGGCGGGGCAGGCTTGAGGGGCCGAATGGCCTACTCCTACTCCTATTTCCTATGTTCTTATATTCCCAGAGGGCCACAGAGACCTGAAAAGCAGTTTAACATTTAAACAGCGAAGTGTTTACAGCTTACTCCAAAATGTTTTGTAAGATCGAGATCTGTACCAAAACTCATGATGTAATTTATACAAGAGAATGCATCTGTTTCATTTTAGAACACATGAAAATATTAGAATTATACACAGAACATGTAGGTCTAAATAATCAGGGAGGGGGAAAGTCAGAAACCACGACAGTGTAAACTTCACTCTCTCTTAACTCACATGTGGCATTGCAAGTAATAAATATACAATCTATATAAGCATGTATGAACAATTACATTCCAGCCTGAAACCATTACAAAATTACATTTTCAACGCTGAAATCTCTTTCAAACTAATGCGTATTTCCTTATAGTTCGGTTTCATTTGCCTTTCCCCCAAGATCGAGACCCAGCTCACTGAACATGTACTGCAATTTACTGACTGGCAGTCTGATGAAATTGGTAAAAACAGCCAGTTCAAGTTTAGTTGCACTACACAATAAGCTTGAAGTTGCTTCATCCCTCCTAATAATTTAAAGACTGTCAACACCACATTCTGTGGTTCTTCACATCAATCTGGTTGTCAGTGTAAACAGTACAACAAAAGACAAAGATTACAGTAAACAGGCTATTTCTTGTAACTTCGCTGGAATGAATACTTACAAAAATGGAATATTCTATTTATACTGTTACATAAAATCTGGCAGATCTGCAATGGAACTGCCTAAACAGCAAGTACTATAAATACAGCACAACAGGAAAAGATCAAAATGCAGGCATCAATTTCCATTGATCTATGAGGTACAGCACATTATGGCCTGATTGACAGCGGTCCCACTCTTCAATAAAGAGGTATTTCTTTGACAGTTGTCAGGAAGCAGGTGCTGGGGCGCTTTAAATCATAACGGGAGGGGAGGCGGCTCAGCACAGTGATGCTAATGAGCCCCCGTGTGTAATATTGTGGGGGCTCTGCAGTGGCCACTGAATGCAGGCACCCCGCCGAGTTCAAAGGGCGCTGCTACGGAGTGCGGCGCCCGAATGAAATACAGCCCTGTGTGTGTGTTTCTGTGAGGGGCTAAGGTAAAAAGAGAACTTCTATATTTCAATCTGTGTGTTCATGCTTTGCATCGTTACTGGTTAAGATTTATTTTATAATAAACAGATAATCTTGTTGTTTATTAAAGGAATCTGGTTGGTGTGTTTTATTCTGGGATAAAAATAGAGTCTATGATTGACCATAAAAAAACATGTCTGCAGTAAGTGTTTGCGCCTCGACAACTGGAGTCTGAGCTGCAGAACCTGTGACACATCAGGGAGGAGGAAAATTACCTGGACACTTTGTACCAGGAGGCGGTCACACCCCTTAGGATAGTGTCTTCTGATTTGGTCAGTAGTCAGGGACTGGAGAGTGTGGCTGCAGCGGAGGCGGGTAAGGGGACCCAGAGGGCAGGAGTGCAGGAGCCTCAGCCTTTGCGATTGTCCATCAGGTTTGAGGTTCTTTCAGCTTGTTTGGATGAGAGTGGGGGCTGCAGGGTGGATGAGCAACCGGACCATGGTACCATGGTACAGGAAGCCATTCAAGTGGAGGGAGAAAAAAGGAATATAGTGGTAGTTGGGGACAATATAGTTAGGGGAATTGACACTGTACTCTGCAGCAAAGAGCCAGAGTCCAGACAGCTGTGTTGCCTGCCCGGTGGCAGGGTTCGGAACATCGGCTCAGAGCTGGAGAGGAACTTACAGTGGGAGGGGGAGGATTCAGTCATTGTGGTCCATGTAGGTACCAACGACATAGGCAGGGCAAGGAAAGAGGTTCTGCATAGTCAGTATGAGGAACTAGGCACCAAATTAAGAAGCAGAACCTCAAAGGTAATAATCTCTGGATTATTACCTGAGCCACGTGCAAATTGGCACAGGGCAAATAAGATTCGAGAAATGAATGCATGGCTCAAAGACTGTGTGGTAGAAGTTGGTTACGGTTCGTGGGGCAATGGCACCGGTACTGGGGAAAGTGGTGGCTGTACCTTTGGGACGGTCTACACCCGAACCATGCTGGGGCTGGTGTTCTAGAGAGCTGCATAGCTAGGGAAGTAGAGAGGGTTTTAAACTGAATAGTGGGAGCAAGGGATCAAATTTAGGAAAATATGGTAAATCAAGGAGTAGAGACAAGGCAAGAGAGAAAGATATTAATATGGGAAATGATAAACAGACTGTGACAGGAAGGGACAGAGCATACAAATTGAAGAGTAAATCAACAGATAAGGCTAGAGTTTACAAAAGTAATAAAAGGACAAAACTAAAGGCTCTGTATCTGAATGCACGTAGCATTCGAAATAAAACAGATGAACTGAGGGCGCAAATAGAAATAAATAAGTACGATCTGATAGCCATTACAGAGACATGGTTGCAGGATGACATAGATTGGGACCTGAATATTGAAGGGTACATGGCATTTCGTAAATTCAGGAAGTCAGGAAAAGCTGGAGAGGCAGCTCTGTTAATTAATGATGATATTAACGCAATACAGAAGGATGGCCTAAGTTTAGGAGATCAGGATGTAGAAGCAGTTTAGGTAGAAATGAGAAATCATAAAGGTAAGAAGTCACTTGTGGGACTGGCGGACAGGCCACCTAACATTAACCACACTGTAGGATGGGATATAAAGGAAAACTAATGGCAGCTTGTCAGAAAGGTACAGCAATAATTATGGGGTATTTTAACCTACATATAGACTGGAAAAATCAGATGGGCAGAGGTAGCCTAAATGAAGAGTACATAGAATGTTTTCAGGATAATTTCTTGGAACAATACATTCTGGAGCCAACCAGAGAGCAGGCTATACTAGACCTGATATTGTGCAACGAGATAGGATTAATTAATGACCTCATAGTTAAGGAACCCCTAGGTAGCAGCGATCATAATATGATTGAATTTTACATTCAGTTTGAGGGAGAGAAGAGTGGGTCCAAGACTTGTATGTTAATCTTAAATAAGGGCAATTATGAGAGCATGAAAGCAGAGCTAGTGAAAGTGAACTGGCAAATTAGGTTAAGGGATAGATCAATAGAGATGCAGTGGCAGACATTTAAGGGGATAGCTCAGAATACACAGAATAGATACATTTCAATGAGAAGGAAAAATTCCAAAGGTGGGACCCGCCATCAGTGGTTAACGAAAACAGTTAAAGATAGTATCAAACTTAAAGAACAAGCCTATATTTGCACAAAGATGGGAGGTAGGTCAGAAGATTGGACAGAATATAAAAAACAGCAAAGAATGACTGAAAGATTGATAAGGAAGATAAAATTAGTGTACGAGAAAAAGCTAGCTAGAAATATAAAGACAGATAGTAAGAGTTTCTATCAATTTTAAAAAAGAAAGGAGTTAACACAGGGAGTGTTGGTCCTATAGAAAGTGAGTCTGGAGAATTAATAATGGGTAATAAGGAGATGGCAGATGAATTGAACAGATATTTTGCATCGGTCTTCACTATTGAGGATATAAGTAACATCCTAGAATTGGTTGTAAGTCAGGAAATGGAAGGGAGGGAGGAACTCAAGAAAATTACAATCACCAGGGAAGTGGTACTGAACAAATGGTTGGAGCTGCGGGCTGAGAAACCCCCGGGTCCTGTTGGACTTCATCCTCGGGTGTTAAAAGAAGTGGTTAGTGAGATAGTTGATGCATTAGTTTTAATTATCCAAAAATCCTTATATTCGGGGAAGGTTCCGTTAGATTGGAAAATAGCGAATGTAACTCCTTTATTCAAAAAGGGAGGGAGACAGAAAGCAGGAAACGACAGGCCAGTTAGCTTAACATCTGTCTAAGGGAAAATGTTAGAAGCTATTATGAAAGAAGTTATAGCAGGGCACTTGGAAAAATTCAAGGTAATCAGGCAGAGTCAACATGGATTTATGTAAGGGAAATCATGTTTAACCAATTTATTGGAGTTCTTTGAGGGAGCTACATATGCTGTGGATAAAGGGGAACCGGTGGATGTAAGGTGCCACATCAAAGGTTACTGCAGAAAATAAAAGCTCATGGTTTTAGGGGGGTAACATATTTTTTATTTTGAGATACAGCACTGAAACAGGCTCTTCAGCCTACTGAGTCTGTGCTGACCAACAACTACCCATTCATACTAATCCTACCTTAATCCCATATTCCCTACCACATCCCCACCATTCTCATACCACCAGGGGCAATTTACAATGGCCAATTTACCTAACAACCTACAAGTCTTTGGCTGTGGGAGGAAACCGGAGCACCCGGCAGAAACCCACATAGTTACAGGGAGAACTTGCAAACACTGCACAGGCAGCACCCAGAACAGAACCCAGGTTGTTGGAGCTATGAGGCTGTTGTGCTAACCACTGCGCCACTGTGCTAACCATTGGTACAGATAGAAGATTGGCTAGCTAACAGGAAATGGCGAGTAGGCATAAATGGGTCATTTTCTGATTGGCAAGATGTAATGAGTGGTGCACCACAGGGATCTGTGCTGGGTCCTCAACTTTTTACAATTTATATAAATGACTGAGATGAAGGGACCGAAGGTAAGGTTGCTAAATTTGCTGATGACACAAAGATAGGTGGGAAAGTAACTTATGAAGACGACATAAGGGGCTATAAAGGGATATACATAGGTTAAGTGAGTGGGCAAAGACCTGGCAAATGGAGTTAGAATGTGGGAAAGTTTGAAATTGTCCACTTTGGCAGGAAGAATAAAAAAGCATATTATCTAAATGGTGAGAGATTGCAGAGCTCTGAGATGCAATCTGGATGCCCTAGTGCATGGATCACGGAATGTTACTATGCAGGCACAGCTCGTAATTAGGAAAGCTAATAGAATGTTAATGTTTATCACGAGGGGAACTGAATACAAAGGTAAGGAGGTTATGCTTCTGCTATACAGGGCATTGGTGAGACCACATCTGGAGTACTGTGTACAGTACTGGTCTCTTTATTTAAGGAAGTATGTAAATGTGTTGGAGGCAGTACAGAGAAGGTTTACTAGACTAATACCTGGAATGGGTGGGCTGTCTTATGAGGAAAGATTGGACAGGATAGGCTTGTATCAACTGGAATTTACAAGAGTAAGTGGCGACTTGATTGGGGACTTGACAGGGTGGATGTGGAAAGGATGTTTCCCCTTGTGGGAGAATCTAAAACTAGGGGTCACTTTTTAAAAATAAGGGTTCGCCCATTTAAGACAGAGATGAGGAGAAATGAGGGTCGTGAGTCTTTGAAATTCTCCTCTTCAAAAGGCAGTAGAAGCAGAGTCTTTGAATATTTTTAAGATTCTTGATAAGCAAGGGGGGTGGAAGGTTATCGGGGGTAGGTGGAAATGTGGAGTATCAGTTCAGCCATCAACTTATTGAATGGCAGAGCTGGCTCAAAGGGCCGACTGGCCTACTCCTGCACCTAATTCGTATGTATGTATGTATGTTCATATCAATAACTGGGAAAAAATGTAAATACATGCTGTGACCTGTCTGAATTGGAACGAGAAAAACAGTACACTCCTCCCGCCTCGGTTATAACAGGCATCATATTTTAGAGCCAAACTAAGGAAAATAAAATATGTAGATATAAGCACCTAATTAGATAGTGGGTCAATGCAGTCAAATCCCACGTAATGTTCAACTTTAAAATAAGTTAAAGCTATAAAGCTGATATCTGATCCCAATTCAAACTAGTGAATCCCATGATTAATGTTATCATATATTAGACCTGAAACCTCGTGATGTCACTGTAGGAGATGGATATTACAAATGCAAACTCCTGCCCAGGTGCAAAGTCAAACCCTCTTGAAGAGCTTCTGAGGAATCCAGGGCTTGAAGGTCGGCATAGCTTGTGGGATTTTTTGACAGCATAAATTCTTAAAATTCGTCCTTGTACCTTTGTTTATGATTCTTTCTGATAAACAGTTTTAAAAGCAAAAAAAATCAACCCACAAATGATTGGATCAATCAGTGCTCAGCTAACAATCACAGGTGACAGCTTGAACTGGAGGACATCACAATGAACACTGCATTAAAGCTGGGTACGCTGACATGATCAAATTGCAGGCTGTTTGGATGTACAACAGTTAAACTTTGGGTTTTGCCCCGATGAGAGCTGGTGACAGAGTTTCAAAAACAGATCAACTAAATCTTTCACTAAACGTAGTTCGAAACCATCAAAATAGGAATTTGAAGAAAAATCCATATAGTGCTGACAAATGCGCACAGAGAGCTTTTACTCACAAGAGAAACCCTGGGTGAGGATCGTATATGAAACAACTCAGCATCAAAACTAGGTCAACACTTGGGACGATCTGTGAGAACCAGCTGAGAACTCTGAGACATAGGAGACTATGTTTAGCACTAAGGGGTTTTGTCTAAAATAAAATCTGTTTAGAACAGTTTTTATTCACCTCGAGCTGAATTTACAAGCCATTCTGGAACAGCAAGTCAGTTTGCTCTGCAGTTCAAAACAAAAGTTAGTTTGTTGAGACATTAAATTGAAGATTTCCAAAATGATTTTTTTTTATTCGTTTCATGGGATGTGGGCATCATTAGCAAGGCCAGCATTTGTTGCTCAACCCAGATTTCCCTTGAGAAGGTGGTGGTGAGCTGCCTTCTTGAACCGTTGCAGTCCATGTGGTGCAGGTACACCACAGTGCTGTTTGGGAGGGAGTTCCAGGATTTTGACCCAGCGACAGTGAAGGAACAGCGATATAGTTCCAAGTCAGGATAGTGTGTGATTTGGAGGGGAACTTGCAGATGGTGGTATTCCCATGCATCTGCTGCGCTTGGCCTTCTAGGTGATAGGGGTCGTGCGTTTGGAAGATGCAATTGAAAAAGGCGTGGTGAGTTGCTGCAGTGCATCTTGGACATGGTACAATGCTTAAAAGAACAAACTTCTTTTTTTGAAGTAACTAGGAAGCAGTAGAGAAGTAGTAAAATTAAATCAATAATGAGAACAAGTGAAAGTCCACTCGAGACCTCTGACATGGATGTCTAAGTGTAAACAGAAAGACTTTGTGCCAGCGATAAAAGAGCAGGGCCTGAGTGAAACATAACAGAACCAAATATATAAGGAGGTAAAACAACTAAATGACCCCTATAATTGTATGATTAAAAAAATATGAAGATAGAAAGAAGCTGAAATTGTACAGACATAAAGAAGACCTGATTCATTACCCTCCATCTCCAAAAAAAAATTACCATTACTTTTTGGGGACGACAGGCTCTTAAGAAAAAAGAGCTTTGGTACCAATATTGACAATGAAAGCAAAATCCAACCTGAGAAAGACTCTGCATAGGATCAGAAGCCTTGTGCAGCAAGCAGTTGTTCCAATCATAAGAGAGACCGAGCCTTGATTTGGAGGTGAAACGAATAAATCTAGATCACAAAATAAAACTCAAGTTCAGCAGTCCATCAATTCTTGTGTAAACATGAGGTGAGCTCTGTGCTGTATTTAGCCAATGTGTTTATCACAAGTAGAGGGTCTTGAGAAATATATAGATTGTTGTGACATAGAATTGGATAATAGGAAATTGGAGATAAAGAGCATTTATTCACTAATTTTGGAGCATAACTGTTTTTTAAACATAAAGAACTCGAACAAAACAATCACAAAATATTCTGAGGAAGAGACTGTACAGGAATCGGAACCCTGCTGCAGGTATCCAAGACCAGAAGGGATTGCTAACACTACAACCAGGAACTGCCACCTCTTAGATTCCTGTGTGACATTAAGTGTCATTAAACGCTGAGTGAAATGGCGCCACATAAAATAGAAACTTTCTTGGGTATGATTATGGAAGTGCCTTAGGATGATGGTGGCGTAGTTTACCAGGCATCATGTGAGTTGCTGCAAGAACTAGGAAGTGCTAATCAAGCAGTCGTGCTGAAGTTCTGCCATAGGTATCTTGCGTGTCACAAGAGATTGCTGGTAGTACACTGCTTTGCTTTATTAAGGACTATAGCATTGATAGTGAAGGACAACAGTGGCTTAGACAAAAGAAAGGCTTTATAAAAAAACTCATCACTATCTTCAATGTAAGTGGTCAAATCAAAAGGTATAACTGATGACGATCAGGAAATTACAAGTAGCCTATTTAGTCTGTGTCATTGGTTTACTAAATAAGATTTTGATGAGAAGTTGTTAACGCTTCAACCAAGGATGCAACTGCATTTCTATGTGCTGCTGATACAAGCTAGCCAATGTAAAGAAAGCCTGCATTATGTTGTAGCTTGTCTTGTGTACCATGCCCTCTTTGATTTGTGCATTTTATTTTGAGGCTTTTAAATGAAAACATTCTTGCATACCTGTTCAACCTAGAGAAGGTCCCAGACCCTACAGTTAAAAACAATTCCAGGAGCGGAAAGGAGCGGACCTGAGGGGAGAATGCCGAGAGAGGAGCGGATAAATAGAGCCCGAGGATTGCTGCCTAGATACTTACCTTCTGGGAACGGGGAGCAGTCCAGGCGCAGCGGAGTTTTGAAAAAGAAGAAAAAAGTCAACAGTGATATCACAGGAAAGCTGCAAGGTGATTGGTTGGGCAGGTAACAGCTGTTAGTGCCTGTAAATAGCTTTAAAAAAATAAGGGAACAGTTTTTTAAAAAAAACTCAAAACCTACCATATAAGTGATAAGATTAGTACTACGAAAGTGTGTTTTCTTTTAATTAGTGTAATTTATTAAGGACTTTAGATCGTAGTGGGTAGTGTTTGGAGTAGAACAAGGCCCCCAGCATGATTAGTATGTTTTAATTAAAGGGAGTAAATAAGTAATCTAAAGGTAAGTCATGGCAGGAGAACTCACACCCATGATATGCTCCTCCTGCGCTATGTGGGAAATCAGGGACGCTTCCAGTGTCCCTGACAACCATGTGTGCAGTAAGTGTATCCACCTGCAGTTACTGGCTACCCACATTACGGAGCTGGAGCTGCGGGTGGATTCACTGTGGAGCATCTGCGATGCTGAGATCATCGTGGATAGCACGCTTAGCGAGGTGATCACACCGCAGGCAAATGCTACAAAGGCAGGAAGGGAATGGGTGACCACCAGGCAGAGTAGAGGAAGGCAGGTAGTGCAGGAGTTCCCTGTGGCCATCCCCCTCTTGAACAGATATACCGCTTTGGATATTGTAGGGGGAGATGGCTCAGGTGAAAGCAGCAAGAGCCAAGTTCATGGCACCATGGGTGGCTCTGCTGCACAGGAGGGGAGGAAGAAGCGTGGCAGGGCTATAGTGATAGGGGATTCAATCATAAGGGGAACAGATAGTTGTTTCTGTGGCCACAAACGTGACTCCAGGATGGTATGTTGCCGCCCTGGTGCTAGGGTCAAGGATGTCATGGAGTGGCTGCAGGGCATTCTGAAGGGGGAGGGTGAACAGTCAGAGGTCATGGTACACATTGGTACCAATGACATAGGTAGAAAGAGCGATGAGGACCTGCAACAAGAATTTAGGGAGCTAGGTAGCAGATTAAAAAACAGGACATCAAAGGTTGTAATCTCTGGCTTACTCCTGGTGCCATGTGCTAGTGAGTATAGGAATAGGAGGGTAGAGCAGATGAATGCGTTGCTGAAGAGATGGTGCAGGAGGGAGGGCTTTAGTTTCCTGGATCACTGGGTCTGTTTCTGGCAAAGGTGGGATATGTACAAGTTGGACGGTTGCACCTGAACCAGAATGGAACCAACATCCTTGCTGGGAGGTTTGCTCGTGCTGTTTGGGGAGTTTAAACTAATTTGGCAGGGGTATAGGATGCAGAGTGGAGGTACAGTAGGGGGTGATGCACAGTCAAATATAGAAGAGAATCTGAGTCAGTCTGGAAGGCAGAGCAAATATAGACCTGTTAAGGCACCAGCGAATAATGCAAGGCTGAATTGCATCTATTTTAATGCAAAGAGTCTTACTAGTAAGGCAGATGAATTGAGGGCATTGATTAACACATGGGAATATGATATTATTACTATCACAGAGACATGGTTGAGGGAAGGGCAGGACTGGCAGCTCAATATTCCAGGGTCTAGAATCTTCAGGCGTGACAGGGGAAGGTGTAAAAGAGGAGGTGGCATTGCACTGTTGATCAAGGAGTCATTTACTGCAGTAAGGAGGGATGATATCTTAGAAGGTTCCTCAAATGAGGCCATATGGGTAGAACTTAAAAACAAAAAGGGGGCAATCACTTGGCTGGGCGTGTACTACAGGCCTCCAAACAGTCAGGGAGAGATAGAGGAGCAGATATGTAAGCAAATCTCAGAGAGGTGTAAAAATAATAGGGTAATAATAGTAGGGGATTTCAACTTCCCCAATATCAACTGGGATAGTCTTAGTGCAAAAGGCTTAAAGGGGGCAGAATTCTTAAAGAAGAGCTTTTTGAGCCAGCACGTAGAAAGTCCCACAAGAGAAGGGGTGGTACTGGACCTAATCCTGGGAAATGAAGCCGGACAAGTGATAGAAATGGGAGCATTTCAGGGATAGTGACCATAACTCTGTAAGATTTAAGGTAGTTATGGAAAAGCACAAAGAGGGACCGGAAATAAAGGTACTGAATTGGGGGAAGGCCAATTTCAATATGATAAAACAGTAGACTGGGAGCAGCTACTTGTAGGAAAGTCTCCATCAGACCAGTGGGAGTCATTCAAAAAGGAAAAAATGAGAGTTCAGGGACAACATGTTCCCGTAAAGGTGAAGGGTAGAACCAACAAGTCCAGGGAATCCTGGATGTCAAGAGATATAGAAGATTGGATAAGGCAAAAAAAGGAGGCTAATGGCAGATTCAAAGCGCTGAAAATAGCAGAGGCCCTAGAGGAGTATAGAAAGTATAGGGGGGGTGCTTAAAATAGTAATTAGGAGAGCGAAGAGGGGTGATGAAAAAACACTGGCGGGCAAGATAAAGGAAAATCCTAAGGCATTTTATAAGTATATTAAGGGCAAGAGGATAACCAGGGAAAGAGTAGGGCCCATTAGGGACCAGAGTGGCAGTCTGTGTGTGGAGCTGGAGGTCATAGGTGAGATTTTAAATGCTTACTTTTCATCTGTGTTCACTATGGAAAAGGACGCTGTAGGTGTAGAGATCAGGGAGGGGGATTGTGATATACTTGAACAAATTAGCATTGAAAAGGAGGAAGTGTTAACTGTTTTAGCAGGCTTAAAAGTAAATAAATTTCCAAGCCCAGATGAGATGTATCCCAGGCTGTTATGTGAGGCAAGGTAGGTGATAGCAGGGGCTCTGACACAAATTTTCAAATCCTCTCTGGCCACAGGAGAGATACAAGAGGACTGGAGGACAGCAAATGTGGTACCATTATTGAAGAAGGGTAGCAGGGATAAACCAGGTAATTACAGGCCGGTGAGTCTAACATCAGTGGTAGGGAAACTATTGGAAAAAATTCTGAAGGACAGGATTAATCAGGGATAGTCAGCATGGCTTTGTCAGGGGGAGATCAGGTCTAACTAACTTGATTGAACTTTTTGAGGAGGTAACTAGATGTGTAGATGAGGGTAAAGCAGTTGATGTAGTCTACATAGACTTCAGTAAGGCTTTTGATAAGGTCCCACATAGGAGGTTGGTTACGAAGGTAAGAGCCCATGGGATATCCAGGGCAATTTGGCAAATTGGATCCAAAATTGGTTTAGTGGCAGGAGGCAGAAGGTGATGGTTGAGGGTTGTTTTTACGAGTGGAAACCTGTGACCAGTGGTGTGCCGCATGGATCGGTGCCGGAACCCTTGCTGTTTGTAGTGTACATTAATGATTTAGACGTGAATATAGGATCAGTAAGTTCGCAGGTGACACGAAAATTGGTGGTGTCGTAAATAGTGAGGAGGAAAGCCTTAGATTACAGGATGATATAGAAGGGCGGGTAAAATGGGCAGAGCAGAGGCAAATGGAATTTAATCCTGAGAAGTGTGAGGTGATGCATTTTGGGAGGACTAACAAGGCAAGGGAATATACAATGGATGGTAGGATCCTAGGAAGTACAGAGGGTCAGAGCGACCTTGGGGTGCTTGTCCATAGATCACTGAAGGCAGCAGCACAGGTAGATAAGGTGGTTAGGAAGGCTTATGGGATACTTGCCTTTATTAGGTGAGGCATAGAATATAAGAGAAGGGAAGTTATGATGGAACTGTATAAAATACTAGTTAGGCCACAGCTGGAGTACTGTGTGCAGTTCTGGGCACCAAACTATAGGAAGAATGTGATTGCACTGGAGAGGGTGCAGAGGAGATTCACCAGGATGTCGCTTGGGCTGGAGCATTTCAGCTATGGAGAGAGACTGGATAGCCTAGGGTTGATTTCCTTAGACCAGAGAAGGCTGAGGGGGGACAAGACTGAGGTATACAAAATTATGAGCGGCATTGATAGTATCGATAGGAAGAAAGTTCCCTTAGTGGAGTGATCAATAACCAGCAGGCATAGATTTAAGGCAAGGGGCAGGAGGTTTAGAGGGGATTTGAGGAAAACATTTTCACCCAGAGGGTGGTTGGTACCTGGAACACAGTACCTGAATGGGTGGTAGAGGTAGGAACCCTCACAACATTCAAGAAATATTTAGCTGTGCATTTGAAACGCCAAAGCATGCAAGGCTACGGGCCAAGTGCTGGAAAATGGGATTAGAATAGATAGGTGCTTGATGGCAGGCACAGACATGATGGGCCGAAGGGCCTGTTTCTGTGCTGTACAACTCTATGATTCTGTGAGAATTTATTTTTCCAGGAGTTCTCCACTGCAGATAATATCCTTTTCAATGTCTGGTTGCCCATGAAAGAACTCAATGTGAATGGAGCAATATTACAAACATTAGGCCACATAATCCACCTGATAGCCAATGGCAAAAAAGTGAATGAACTAGTTCGTAGGGCACTGGCACCAGTACTGGGGAAAGTGAGGCTGTACTGTTGGGATGGTCTGCACCTGAACCATGCTGGAACCAGTGTTCTCGCAAACCGTATAACTAGGGAAGTAGAGAGGGCGTTAAACTAAATAAGGGGTGAGGGATCAAGCCTGGGTAGATGTAACAAATCAAGGGGTAGAGTCAAGGCAGGAGAGCAGAATAGTAATATGGGAAATGAAAGTCAGAGAATGGCAGGAAGGGATAGAGAGAAAAAACCTAAGAACACACCAACGGTCAAGACTAGATGTTCCAAAGATAACAAAAAGACAAAACTAAAGGCTCTGTATCTGCATGCATGTAGCATTCATAATAAAGTAGACAAACAGATAGTACATTAAAATAAATAAATATGATCAGATAGCCATTACGGAGACATGGCTGCAGAATGACAAGGATTGGGGCCTGAATTTTGAGGCTTATATGATATGCAAGAAGAATAGGAAGCTCGGTAAAGGTAGTGGGATAGCACTGATACTCAAGAATGGCATGGGTGCAATAGTTAGAGATGACCTTGGTTCAGGAAATCAGGATGTAGAATCAGTTTGGGTGAAAATGAGGAACAGTAGGGGAAAGAAGTCACTAGTGGGAGTGGTCTGCAGGCCCCCTAACAGTAACCACAATGTAGGACGAAGTATACAAGAAGAAATATTGGGTGTTTGTGATAATGGGACAGCAATATTCATGGTTGATTTTAATCTACATATAAACTGGAAAAATCAGATTGGAAATAGTAGCCTGGATGATGAGTTCATAGAATGCTTTTGAAATAGTTTCTTAGAGCAGCACATTCTGGAACCAACCAGAGAGCAGGTTGTATTAGACTTGGTATTGTGTAATATGACAGGATTAATTAATGACCTCAGAGTAAAGGCACCTCTAAGTAGCAGAGACCACAATATGATTGAATTTTACATCCAGTTTGAAAGAGAGAAGCGTGGGTCTAAGACTAGTATTTTAAACTTAAATAAGGGCAACTATGTGGGCATGAAAGCGGAGCTGGCTGAAGTGAGCTGGGTCACTAGGTGAGGAGATAGATCAATAGAGAAGCGGTGGTAGACATTTTAAGGGGATATTTCAGAATACTCAACATAAGTATATTTCTACTATAAAGAAAAATACTAAGGGGAGGACCCATCATCCGTCGTTAACTAAAGAAGTTAAGGAAAGCATTAAAGTTAAGGAAAAAGCATATAATTGTACAAGGATGAGTGGCAGGTCAGATGATTGGTCAGAATATAAAGAACAGCAGAGAATGACTAAAAGGTTAATCAGGAGAAAGAAATTGGAGTATGAGAGGAAGATAGCTAGAAATGTAAAAATGAATAGCAAGAGTTTCTGCAGGTATTTAAAAAGGAAAAGAGTAAGCAAAGTGAGTGATGGTCCTCCAGAGAGTGAGAATGGGGAGTTACTGGTGGATAATAAGGAAATAGCAGATGAAATGAACAAATATTTTGCTTCTGTCTTCATTTTAGAGGATACACAAAGCATTCCAGTAATAGCTGTAAATCAGGAGGTGGAAGGAAAAGAGGAACTTGGTGAAATTACAATCACCAAGTGGTACTGAGCAAACTGATGGAGCTGTGGGCTGACAAGTACCTGGGTCCTGATGGGCTTCATCCTAGGGTTCTAAAAGAGGTGGCTAATGAGGTAGTAGTTGCATTGGTGTTGATTTTTCAAAATTCACCAGATTCTGGAAAGGTTCCTTCAGACTGGAAAGTAGAAAATATAATCCTCTATTCAAGAAGGGTGGGAGGCAGAAAACAGGTAACTATAGGTCAGTTAGCTTGATGTCTGTCTTGGGGAAGGTGTTAGAATCAATCATTAAGGAGCTTATAGCTGGGCACTTCAAAAAACTCAAGAAAATCTGGAATAGTCAGCATGGTTTTGTGAAAGGGAAATCATGTTTAACCATTTTATAGGAGTTCTTTGAAGGAGTAACATGTGCCGTGGATAAAGGGGAGCCTGTTGACATACTGTTCTTGGACTTCCAGAAGGCATTTGACAAGATGCCACATAAAAGGTTATTGTACAAAGGAGGAGCTCATGGTGTAGGGGTAACATATCAGCATGGATAGAAGATTGACTGGCTGGCAGAAAACAGACAGTATGCATAAATGGGTCCTTTTCTGAGTGGCAGGATGGGATGAGTGGGATCTCACAGGGGTCTGTGCTGGGGTCTCAACTTTTTACAATTTATATCAATTACTTAGATGAGGGGAGCGATAGCATGGTCATGAATGTGGTTAATAATTATACCCTCAACATCAACATCCCGATGCCTTTACCCATGATCTTCAGATCAGGCTCTCTGATGGCCAGCATGGTGTTAGAAATCATTATTTTCAAGGAAAGATACACAGTTGCAAAGTAAATTTTAATAGCCCTGGTTCCTTTGCTGATTTTTATTGTTCATGTTGGCAACATCAAGCAGCGTTCCTGTTTCCTTCCTTCCTCCTTCTCTTCTTCCAAATATGTCAAAGGCACTTAGCGATGCTGAGTGTCTTTGTCCATCAATGTTGCACATTGAGGTTTTACCAGGGAAACCATTTAGACGTGCAGAAGCACATGATTTTCCAATGCCTAATGGGTGAGCTGCCAATCCCAGGCATAGTTCACTCCTGCAGTTTTCCTGGAATATTATAATGTAGAACCACAGTGGAGTTTTCCCATTGTCCTGGCTAATATTTATCCCTCAGCCAACTCCACCAAAATATATTTTCTGGTCATTCATCTTATTGTTGGTTATGGGATCTTGCTATACACAAATTGGCTGCCGTGTCTTTTCCTCCAGAATAAATGTGGTTGTACTTCAAATGTAATTAATTGCCTGAAAAGTGCTTTATGGTGTCCTGAGAATGCGAAAGATACGATATAAATGTAAGTTCTTTCTCACTCGTGGACTAGATACCCGGTAGTACTTTAGCACTGTTAGTCTAGCTGGAATTTAGACATCTACAGCAGCTGAAAAGGGCAAGCACTGTGATTCCTGACCTTTCAAGGCTACAAGCTTCTTTGTTGGTTCTGAATGTGTAGAACAGAGAATGGTGACAAGCAACTGCTAGTGTAAGTGCCAGGCGTACCACACATCCACCTGAAGGCAATGCTGGACGAAGGTGCATGAGTTTACCAAGTCAAGAATGGTAGAGAAATTGTACCACGACCTTCTGTTAATTCATCTACAGTATCAATGGTGCTTCCCTTTCACACTGTCTTAAAGTACTTTGAATTCTAGTGTGAATCCTCCATTATATTGTTCTTTCTTTTGGGCCTCCTTATCTCGAGAGACAATGGATACGCGCCTGGAGGTGGTCAGTGGTTTGTGAAGCAGCGCCTGGAGTGGCTATAAAGGCCAATTCTGGAGTAACAGGCTCTTCCACAGGTGCTGCAGAGAAATTTGTTTGTTGGGGCTGTTGCACAGTTGGCTCTCCCCTTGCGCCTCTGTCTTTTTTCCTGCCAACTACTAAGTCTCTTCGACTCGCCACAATTTAGCCCTGTCTTTATGGCTGCCCGCCAGCTCTGGCGAATGCTGGCAACTGACTCCCACGACTTGTGATCAATGTCACACGATTTCATGTCGCGTTTGCAGACGTCTTTATAACGGAGACATGGACGGCCGGTGGGTCTGATACCAGTGGCGAGCTCGCTGTACAATGTGTCTTTGGGGATCCTGCCATCTTCCATGCGGCTCACATGGCCAAGCCATCTCAAGCGCCGCTGACTCAGTAGTGTGTATAAGCTGGGGATGTTGGCCGCTTCAAGGACTTCTGTGTTGGAGATATAGTCCTGCCACCTGATGCCAAGTATTCTCCGAAGGCAGCGAAGATGGAATGAATTGAGACGTCGCTCTTGGCTGGCATACGTTGTCCAGGCCTCGCTGCCGTAGAGCAAGGTGCTGAGGACACAGGCCTGATACACTCGGACTTTTGTGTTCCGTGTCAGTGCGCCATTTTCCCACACTCTCTTGGCCAGTCTGAACATGAACATTATATTGTACGGCTCACTTTAAGAACATAAGATCATAAGAAATAAAAGCAAAAAATAGACCATAGGCCCTCGAGCCTGCTCCGCCATTCAATACAATCACGGCTGACCTTTTACCTCAACTCTACTTTCCCACCCACTTCCCATATCCCTTGATTCCCTGAGAGACCAAAAATCTGTCTATTTCAGCCTTCAATGACAGAGCATTCTGTCAGTTGACAGTTCCAAACATTCAAAAGCCTTTCGATTCATAGAGTCATTTACAGCATAGAAGGAGTCCATTCAGCCCATCGAGTCCATGCCAGCTCTCTGTAAAGCAAAAAGCAATCCATTAAGTCCCACTTGTTACGACTGACCGCTCCAGTCAAAGCCCCCAATCAAAATATATGATTCTGAATGTGGTGGGAGAAACGCACTGATAATTCAATCCTGTCACTCCACAGATCGCCTAACATATCATTTAAAACTTTCCAAATTAAAGAAAGACCCAGCCAAATTGTACTATCTATCAACTCCCGAATGAGGCTAACCAAACCAGGTGCCTTTAAATCAACAAATTAGCTCTTTAATTAGAAGAACTAAATTCTTAAACACTATGAAGATATAAACAACATTTAAAATAGAAAAAATAGAGTCCTTGCAAATTTACAGTCCAATGTTGCTTGAAGTCCTGACAGAATGTTCCTTGAAGTCATCACAGAATGTTGCTTGAAGTCCCCACAGAATGTTTCTTGAAGTATTCACAGAATGTTGCTTGAAGTCCCCACAGAATGTTTCTTGAAGTATTCACAGAATGTTGCTTGAAGTCCTACCAGAATATTACTTTCCTTCTCCAACGAATTTCAACAATAGATTCAATCTGACTTTAGAGTTTTTGAGGGATAAAAGATTGTCACAGTCTACCTTCCCTTCCTTCAGTTTAAATGTTTCTGTTTTGGCTTGACTTTTTTAGAATTTTGAGTGGTAATAATAAACAGACTAAAATCCTATTCCTTCAGTTTAAATGGTTGAAGGCGCTTTCTTACGGTGCTGACACCACAGCTGTGTCTTCTGTCTGTCTGTTAGAATAGACTGTCTTCAACTAAAAGCCAGTTCAAAACTGAATTGTAACAAATGTATCACGAGACTCACTCCCAGTGGCTGTATCTACAGTAACGAGAATGCACCCTTTGAATCGCAGTCTCCAAATGGCTGTTTCTCATGGCAACCGAAAATGCACCTTTCTATAACTCCTGAGGCTTGCTGGTTCTTAAAGCAATACTGATCCTCTGCAAACATAAAAGGCAAACTGCATATTCTCCGGAGAAGAAAAAAAAACTACACGACCATGACACACTCGCCTGCACAATCCCTATAGCCCTGCAAATTTATTTCCTTCAAATGCCCATCCAATTTCCTTTTGAAATCATTCATCTCTACTTCCACAACCTTCGAGGGCAGCGAGTTCCAGGTCATCACCACTCGTTGTGTAAAAAGTTCTTCCTCGCATTCCTGCTGCATCTCTTGCCCAAAACCTTCAATCAGTGTCCCCCTAGTCCTTGTACCATTAGTTAATGGGAACAGTTTTTCCTTGTGTTATGCCCAGGAAAGACATATCATATTCCTAACATTTAAGATACAAACTTTATTCAATGTAGACTCCTTGAAATTGACTTTTTCTTTATAAAAAGTGGGCATTGTGCTGCAAAGATGCCACTGAAGGTCAGGTGACCAGGCCTGTGTATTCAAAAACTGTCTCACTGTCTCAAAAGGACAAAAGGATATATTCCAGACCAAGAGATATCAACTACACCCATCCAGAAACCATCAAGAGACATTCCTGAATTGAATGGGTTCTTCTGAGTCAAAGAAGGAGTGAAGTAGCCACATCATAACAGAATTACACCCATCCAGGTATCAATAGATAATCATGGATTCCACATCTTGGTTCATTGTGTGGTCATACCAGGGAGAAGGTCATGTGTCAACTAACAGAAATGCAAATATGATCAATTTTGACCTTAAAAGGTAGCCCTCTGGGGAAAGAAAGGTGATCACAACAACATCACAGAAAGCAGCCTAGCGAGAGTCTGTGGAAAGAGATCCAGCCAAAACAAGGAAGAAGCCCTGCTGCTAATTCTGCACTTCAACTTGCTGCAGCAGAGAACTGAAAGTGACCACCATCTCCAGTCTGAAGTCTTAACCACCAGAAAATCTACAACAACACAACAAGTTCAAGAACACAAACGGCCAGGCCTGCACCTTTAAAATAGACTGTCCTCCTGAGAAAATTAAACAAGTTTACCATAAAGCACGAACACCTACCTCACTTTGAACTACATCCTACCCTTTTCGCTCTATCTCCACGCATGTGTGTGTGAGTAAATATGTGCATGGGCGAGGGTGTGACCATATAAGAAATTGTGTAAAAAATAGTTATCTTTTGTTTAACCTATGGGAAAACCTATCTTTGGCTGTCTTTTTGACCCTAAAAAACACTCAGGGGCTAACTCATCATTTTAAACAAAGCCTGATTGCGATCATTTGGGAGGTGAACATTGGCAACCACCCATGCCCCTTACCACTTGTTCGTTATACTTGCCGAATTTACCTAAGTCTGTCATAATCTTGTACACCTCTAGCAAATATCCCCTCAATCTCCTTTAATCCAGGGAGAACAATCCCCGCTTTTCCGAACTAACCTTGTAACTAAAATCCCCATCCCTGGTAAATCTCCTCTGCACCGTCTCAAGGACCCTCACATCCTTCCTAAAGTGTGGTGACCAGAACTGGATGCAATACTCTAGTTGAGGCCTAACCATTGTTTTATAAAGTGTCATGGTCCTGCAGTTTTTTTCTGGGAATATGCAGTGTGCCTTTAAGGCTGGAAAAGGAGCCATACGGCTTTAAGAACCAGCAGACTTCCGGAGTTAGTGAAAATGCATTTTCGGTTGCTGTTAGATACAACCATTTGGAGACTGCGATTCAAAGGGTGCATTCTCGTTACCATGGATACAGCCACTGGGATTGAGCATCATGCGATACATTTGTTACAATTCAATTTTGAACTGGCTTTTAGTTGACACCTGAAAATAGAGCTCTCTGAATTTAAACTGAATTAAGAGAATTTTAGTCTGTTTAATTATTATTATCTCTCAAAATTCTCAAAAGAAGTCAAGCCAAAACAGAGATCTCTGATAATTTGAACTGAAGGAAGGGAAGTTAGACTGTGACAATCTTTTATCCCTCAAAAAACTCTAAAGTCAGATTGATTCTATTCAAAGTGTTAGGAAGTTGTTAATTGTTGAAATCCATTGCTGAAGAAGGAAGCATCACTTACTGCTGAAGTTAGGTTACGGATTGGTCTACTGTGGAAGAATCTTTTTCCACATCGGACGGCTGTGAGGACTTCAAGCAACATTGGACCGTAAATTTGCAAGGACTCTAATTTTTTCTATTTTAAATTATGTTTATATCTTCATAGTGTTTAAGAATTTAGTTTTTTTTTTAATTAAGCAGTTAATTTGTTGATTGAAAGACACCTTGTTTGGTTCGCCTCATTCGAGGGGGTTAAGAGTACAATTTGGCTGGGTCTTTCTGACGCCAATTACAAAGAAATTAAAAGAACCAGGTCTCTTGTATAATAAGGTACAATCAATACCATTGTTATGGCATTAGTGGCTGTAGCAGAGTTTTTGGGAAAGTAGAATGTTTCTCTGAGTGACTTGATAACTTTAACTAAGAACAAATTAAAAGAATTGGCAGTAAAATTGGGGTTGGAATTGAAATCAGGTGCCAAAGAAGCAGGGATAATTGAAGTAATAGCCAAACATCTGGAATTAGTAGAAGATGACGATAATAATACAGATGAAGGGCAATACGAGGAACAAAAAGGTAGAGTGATGCATTGGTATTGGCTAAGATTCAGTTAGAAATGAAAAAACTTGAGGCAGAAAAAGAATTAAGAAAATTTGAATTGAAAAAAGAGGAAAGGGAGAAAGAGAGAGCATTTTGGAGAGAAAGTGAAAGAGAAGAGAGAGAATTTAAGTTAAAAGAGATGGAACTTAGACAAAAAGGTAGTCCTGAATCCATGGAAAATTTGGGTCAGGAAGAATCTGAGTTTAGATCAGGACCCAGTGAGAAGTTATTTAAATTTATACAGGCTCTTCCTAAGTTCGAGGAAAGGGACGTAGAGGCACTTTTCATATCTTTTGAAAAAATAGTCAAACAGATGAAATGGCCTAAAGAAAGCTGGACATTGCTCATGCAGGGCAGGCTGATAGGCAGAGCTCATGAAGCTTATGCCATGTTTTCTGAAGAGGCTTCTGCAGATCATGAGATGGCAAAAAAGGCTATTCTCGCTGCGTATGAGTTAGTCCCTGAAGCTTACCGTCAGAACTTTAGGAACTTACGGAGATTGGCTTGGCAGACATATTTAGAATTTGTGAGGGTAAAGCAAATCAATTTTGACCGTTGAATACGCGCATTAAAGATAGAAACCACATATGAGAACCTTCGAGAACTGATTACCTTAGAAGAGTTTAAAAACTCCATTCCTTCAGTAGTGACAACTCATATAGATAACCTGAAAGTTTTGAAAGCTAGGCAAGCAGCAGAGATTGCTGATGATTTTGAGCTTGCGAATAAGCCAACCTATTTTGTCCGTCACCCCCCATAAATCCGAGAAGGATAGAAAGTGGGAGAGTGAAAGGCAGGCAAGTAGCCGGGGACAAGAAGGAACAGCTGGGAATGCCCCAGGATCACCTCCTCAGGTCAGAAAGGAAGGTGCTGAGGGTAAAATTGAGGTTCGCAAGCCAAAGTGTTATCATTGCAACAAAACGGGTCTCCTTCGTTCAGAGTGCTGGAAATTGCGAGGTGAACCCATAGGATTTGTTGGGGTACGCAAAGTTAGGGCAGAGGAAAAGGCTCTGACTGAGAGTATAGCAGACCAGACTATAGCTTTAACGACAGCTGTGAATGTGAAGCCAGATACTAAAACTAAAAGGAGTGTAGAGGTTAAGAATAAAATACCTGAGAGTTATAATGATTTTTTGTCAAAGGGGAGAGTAACTCCGTATCCTGTAAGTGACAAGGAAAACCTATCATGCTCAGGGACACAGGAGCAACCAAACTTTCTTGCTGTGGAAAGATATGAGGTTTCACCAGAGAGTGCCTTGAATGCTAAAGTTTTAGTAAATGGAATTGGCAGGAATTTGTATAAAGTATGCCTAGAGAGTGTCTTAATATCTGGGGTAGTAACGGTAGGTGTTGTCCACAGTTTACCAGTAAAGAGAATTGATCTACTCCTAGGAAATGATTTGGCTGGATCGAAAATATCAGTTTCTCCTATAGTTACAGAGGAACCATGTGAAATTAAGGAAATGCAGCAATTACAGGAACAAGTTCCGGGAATATTTCCTGCGTGTGTAGTCACTCGAGCAATGGCTAAACAGGATCTATTGTCAGAGATAAAAGGGGCACCACAAATAGATAGTCAGGCATCTGAAAGCTTATTTGGGGATTTAGATAATCCAAATAAGATGTTTAACAGATTGTCTATCATTGCAGCACAGCAAGCTGATCCAGAGATATACCGAATAGCACAGATGGCTCTGTCAGAGTGAGGCAAAAGGATTTCTGGAAGGCTATTATATGGCAAATGGGGTTTTGAGGAGGAAATGGAGACTGCCTCATAGACCTGCTGACGAAGACTGGACAATTGTGGAACAGATAGTGGTACCACCTAAATATCGAACAAGATTATTAAGGTTAGCACACGACATTCCTTTTGCAGGACATAGGGGACTTTGGAAGACCAAATCACACATAAGCAAACATTATTACTGGCCAGGTCTTACAATGGATGTGAGACAATTTTGTAGGGCATGCCACACCTGTCAAACGGTGTGAAAACTACAACCTACCATAAAACCAGGGGATGAGGTATTAGTGTTGTTACCATCACAGGAAGAACTAGCGAAAGCATGGTTCAGTGGCCTATATAGAGTGATCAAAAGAGTGGGTGAGGTAGATTACTTGATAGACACTCCTGATTGCCAGAAGAAGAACCAGTTGTGTCACATTAATATGCTCAAACCATATTACCGCAGGGAGGAGGATAAGCCAGTATGTCAGGTAATCGGGACTGTGGAGAAGGAAACGGATAGTGAGGATGAGGCAGAAGCAGACCTAGGAAATTCTCAGATTGAACCTCCAATTATCCAATCAGCGAATGCAGAATGGCTAGGAAAATTAAACAATAGACTTTTCCACTTAGAGACAAAACAGCGTGTAGTCCGAACAAGGGTTTTCACAACATTTCATAAAGTTTGTAGGGATAAGCCAGAATGTACAACCTTAGCCACACATGATGTGGGTATAGGGGGAACTATTGCTTGAAAATGACATCCTTGTTGCTTAGGTCCAGACAGACAGGCCCAAGTGGAAGCAGAGGTACAATGCATGCTGAAGGGCAGCTTAGTTGAACCTAGTCAGGACAGCTGGAATTCGCAGATTGTTTTGATGTCTAAACCTGGTGAGATGGCTCAAACTGGGCAACACAATGTGTCTTAAAGAGACAAATGTGTTGAAAGGATACTGCCAAATTCCTTTGACACCCCAGGGTAAGAAAAAATCAGCTTCTGTTACACTGGACAGGGTTTTCCAGTGACAAGTGATGTCACATAGGATAAGGGGTACTCAAGAAACTTCTCAGAGAATAGTGAACCCAATAGTGGTCAGTGCTCCTAGCTGTGCAGTTCACCCGGCTGAGGTGCTGGACAATAGGGACACTTGGAAGGAAAACACAAAACAATTGGAAGACTAGGCTTAGAAATTTAAAATGGGTTAATTGGAACAGCCTTTTGAAAATTTAAAGCTGAAATGTTCTGGAGGAACTTGTTGCTGTAGTCTAACCATTTTTTTTTAGAAAAGTGTATATCTGTAAATGCGGGGGAAAAAAGTGTTAGCATTTTTTCAATTTGTATTTTTTTTTACCCATTGTAATGAAACGCATTTCAGGAATGGTGTTTCATTCTGCTCGGGGCGGAGGTGTCATGGTCCTGTAATTTTTTTCTGGGAATATGCGGTTTGCCTTTAAGGCTGGAAAAGGAGCCGTACTGCTTTAAGAAGCAGCAGGCCTCCGGGGTTACAGAAAATGCATTTTCAGTTGGATACAACCATTTGGAGACTGCGTTACCATGGATACAGCCACTGGGATTGAGCATCATACGATACATTTGTTCCAATTCAATTTTGAACTGGCTTTTAGTTGAAGACAGTTTGTTCTAACAGATAACACATACAGATAGCTGGTGTTAGCACCTGAAAATAAAGCTCTCTACCATTTAAACTGAATTAAGAGAAATTTAGTCTGTTTAATTATTATTATCTCTCAAAATTCTAAAAAAAAGTCAAGCCAAAACAGAGATCATTGATAATTTGAACTGAAGGAAGGGAAGTTGGACTGTGACAATCTTTTATCCCTCAAAATCTCTAAAGTCAGATTGATTCTATTCAAAGTGTTCGCAAGCTGTTAATTGTTGAAATCCATCGCTGAAAAAGGAAGCATCACTTACTGCTGAAGTTAGGCTACAGACTGTTCTACTGTGGAACAACCTTTTTCCCCGTTGGACGGCTGTGAGGACTTCAAGCAACATTGGACAGTAAAGTTGCAAGGACTCTAACTTTTTCTATTTTAAATTATGTTTATATTTTCATAGTGTTTAAGAATTTCCTTTTTTATTAATTAAACAGTTAATTTGTTGATTGAAAGACATCTGGTTTGGTTAGCCTCATTCGGGGGTTAATAGGTCGTACAATTTGGCTGGGTCTTTCTTTAATTTGGAAAGTTTAAAATGATATGTTAGGCGATCTATGGAGGGACGGGATTGAATTAACAGTGTGTTTCTCCCGCCACAATCAGAATCGTATATTTTGACTTTGGGGGCTTTGACTGGAGTGGTCGGTCATAACATATTGTTCAGCATAACTTCCCTGCTTTTGGTCTCGACGCCTCTAATTATGAAGCCAAAGATCCCAGGCTGAATTTTAGAAGTACGCCGCAGTTCACGGCTGCGCACTCTGATGGCGGCGTACATCCCGCGTGGACGCGCCATCCCTGAGCCCCCCGATATTACGTGCAGGGGCTCATTTAAACAGAGGGGGCAGAGTAGCTGCCCCTGATGACGTAGAGGGGGCAGCTGTCGCATCCCCGGCAAGGATGTCCGGCGCCACCACGCAGGCGCCCACGCCATTTTGAAAGGGCTTCAAGCCCTTCAGTTACATTTTAAAATGTAAAGGTCCTGATCTCTGGGAATTATAAATAAAATGTTATGTCAGCTGTAAATCACATATCCTACCCCCCAATGCGTAATTTATACATGAATTGCCCTCTACCCCCATAATAAAATTTTATTGGTATCCTGAACTTTCCCTCCCGATATTTGTTCCCTTTGACCTTCCCACCATCCCCACAGCCAATAAAAAATGTTTCCCCCTCTCCTCCACCCCTCCCACCCCAAAAATTTTATTCTTGCCCCTCCCCACCAGGTTCTTGCCTCAGAACTCCAAGCAGAGTTCCAAAGGTGCGCGAGCTGCGTTCGTTGGCGGTAAAATCGGCTGCCTGCAGGTAAGTCTATTTGCATATCATTTATGTTGATTTAAATATACAGATGAAGGGCCAGGCGACAGGGGGGCTGCACCGAGGTTCCCCCACTGCCGGTAATATGCGGTGGGTCCTTCTCGACGTTGCGGGTCGAGGCGGGCCTCTCCCTGCAGAATTTTAGCGGCCCCCCCCCCACCCCCGCTGCTACCCGCAGTGTCGAGGGTCCTGTAAAATTCAGCCCCCATATGCTTTGCTAACCTTCTTTTGGGCCTCCTTATCTCGAGAGACAATGGATACGCGCCTGGAGGTGGTCAGTGGTTATTACTAACCACTGGTTTGCTAACCACTCTCTCAATATATCCGACCACCTTCAAAGATTGATGCACATGCACCCTCAGGTCCCTCTATTCCTACACACTCTTCAGAACTGCACCATTAAGTCTATACTGCCTCATCCTATCCCTTCTGCCAACATGCATCACCTCACTGTTGTCTATATTAAATTCCATCGGCCACTTGTTTACCCATTCCACTAGCCTGTCAATGCAGGTGATTCATATCATCCTCACTGTTTGTCACTCTTCCAATTTTGGTAGCATCAGCAAATTTTGACATTTTACTCTGTATTCCAATATTCAAGTCATTTATATATATGTATATCAATAAAGCAGTGGTCCTAGCACTGACCCTTGGGGAACACCACTGTCTACCATCCTCCAGTCTGAAAAAGCAACCATTTACCACGACTTGCTGTTTTCTGTCCTTGAGCCAATTTTTTTATCCAATTGGGCACTGACCCCCCTATTCCATGAGCCTCAATTTTGTTAACCAGCCTTTTATCAAATGCTTTCTTAAAACCCATTAGGATAACATCCACTGCATTCCCTTCATCAACCTTCTCTGTTACTTCATCAAAAAATGCAGTTAGATTAGTCAAGCATGATCTATGCTGACTATCCTTAATCACCCATTCGCTAGAACTTTTTCTTCACTTAAATCATGAATACATCCAGCCCAAAGTAATCCTCCCATGTAATTTTGCAACATATCATCATATTACTATCACTTAGGAGCCTTGGGATGTTGTTGAGTCATAGTCATCTTTCCACAATAGCTGTGATAGTTCTACTTTGGGTTTCCCCATTAGAATTGACCTCTGTCCATGCTTTTTGCAGGAAGAACTTTTTATTGCCCAAAATGAAATTACAGATGGTAAAGACATTTGCCTAACTAGCCATCTATAAAGGTATAGAATGATGGCGAAGTATATTAACCTGACATAACCTCCTGTCAAAGACTTAAGTTTTTCAAGTGGTCTCTACTTGATACAAATGCATATCCTGGATTTTCAGAGGTTTTTATCTCTCTCTGAGCCTTGGATGTCAACCTGCACATCTTTGCCATCCTCCCACCACCCCCCCCCCCCCCCTCCTCCCCCCTCCATGATACTCATGGTGGTTGGGGGAGAAGGCGGTTCAATTTGGAAGTCTTGAGCAAACCTTCAGACTTCCATGGTCCTGATCTCATTTAACATGATAAAGGCTCAGAATTATCTGAATAATTTATCACTGAAGTGACTTTTCTTTCAAAGCCGTTGAATAATTTAGAGCTTCACTGTTTTCAGTGTTCCTTTTATAGAAGCACAAAAATAACAATTGTAGCCCAGAACCATGCAAAGTACTATGAAGAAATCTAATTTGAAGAGAAAAACACAGCTATATAAAGAAAATGATCAGTGCTGTATAATTCCTAGATATAAAGATAAATTATTTGAAGTGTTCCCCTGCCCCTGCAGATGTGCTGAACTTTTAATTCTGTTCCCTCCCTCAGTTTTCTCATTCCTGTCATATGATTGAATTGAAATAACCTCTAATGTTTGTTGTCCTGAACTCAAAGCACTAACAGCGAGCAAATTGCACAGAGGACACCATTATTAAAGTTCAGTGAATAGGATTAGACTCAAGGCTTTGATAGGCTTTATATAGTGCTGGGGGGAAGAATGACCGTGTTGTTGGATGATTTCTTCACAACCAATAAATCTTCTCTTTAATTACATTCTGAAATTGCCAATATAAAAAGTGTGCCTATACTTTTGTTACTGCTGAACAATATTATAGTTCAAAAATTGCTGATATTAAAAAAAAGAAATTACCCATAGGCACAAATGCAATACAAAGATCTTTAATGCATGTTGACAAAAATTCCATCTTGCATAAGAAATTAGAGGCCATTTGGATCAATATTGTGCGAATTCAATCCATTCATTCATCCTGTATGTTGGACTCCTCTCCTCTCCAGCCGCTCAATAAACATGCAGCTTAACTTGATCAGGCTTCAGAGCCACTTTATTTGGCTTCACAGACAGTAGCTGTTTTGTAATAAAAATACAACACAAAGGCTTGGACCATTAAAGGGATCCTGCCTTTATGAAAAGATAGTCAGCATTTTTTTTTGCCAATTCATGAGACAATAACATAAAATCACTTTGAAACATACTGGAGGTAAAATTATTTAAGGCCCGAAAACAGCCACAGCGATTGTGCAATACGATTAATCCTCAACTATTTGTTGCAATGCAGGCAGCACGCAAATTTCATGCTGCCTGCTAAATGAAATGATCGTAGATGTAACCCAGTGCTGAATATGCTGCTGAGTGGTTGCACTCCTCATCAGGGGCCCATGTTTGTGCAAGGCTAGCACCACTTAAAATCAGCCTGCATTACTTAAAACCAGCCTGCACCTCTTAAAGGGAGGTGTAAATTGCCTGCAGCAGGAGCTGGAAGTGGTTTATGAAGAGTGACTGACTTGCAAGCAGAGTGAAAATGGCATAACAGGGTAGAGAGCATGCTTCAAGATTCTCTGACGTAGCACTGGAGGCCTTGATGCAGGAGGTGGACAGGAGGAGAGGTGTCCTCTACCCCACGGGGTCAGGAGTCCCTCCAGACAGACATTGAGAAGGCAGTGGGAGAAGATAACCATTGCTGTCAAATTGCGGTCTTCCCGCCACCTTGGCATCTTGCCAGCCGTAGGAAACTTAGCGGTGTGGCTGCCGACCAGGTGACCAATTGAACACTTAAGTGTCTAATTAAGAGCCACCTCCCACTCACGCCGGCATTTTGCCTGTATCAGGAAGGCCCTCTGCTGCATGGGAAAACTGCCAGGTAACCCCTGGCGGCCTCCAAGCGGGTTCCCGGAGTGGGGGCGGGGGCAGGGAGGGCACTTCTTTATAGCTGCTCCATGGCCCACGTAGGGGCCCCCAGCAGCATTGGCTGCCCCTGCGCCTGAGGTGCTGCCACTGCAAAATGCCCCCACTGTGCCCCCCCCATCCCTCTCACACTCAACAAAACCTACCTGTCTTCAAAGGTGCCTTGGCATTAAGGTGCCCTCTCCTTTCGACTGCAGCCTCAGTGGCCACCTGTAACAGTGGCGCTACTGAGGTTGCTGAGCTGCCAGCCCTCTGATTGGGCGAGCAGCTCCAGAAGGCAGACTGCCATCCTCTATTGGATGATGTTCCTGGCAGCAGCCTCTTAATCAGCCGCCCAACGTCCAGTCGCCAACTGGTGCGGGATCAGCTCCTACTTTTGGCCCCGGAGGTAGGACTTGATTGTTGCTGGAAAAATTCGGCCCTCTCTCTTGCAGGAGAAGGTGACACATAACCACAGAAAGTAGCAACTAACCTACAGGGGACAGGCATAGCTGCATGTCCTCACCCTGATAGAAGAGATAACATTGACGTGGCCACAACTGAGGCCATAGTCAGCAGTGTTGCTGAAATCACTGAAGGTGACAATATGTTTCTACCTAATTCACCTTCGTATATCCCACTTCTCCTCATCCAACAAACTCTTCTAACTTACAAGCTGCAGAATGTGTAAGCATGCACCTTTTGCTTCCTCACACCACTCCCCCAGCCCTCCTTCATTCACCCCAATTATACCCTCATGCCTTTTTCCTTTCAGATACCCAAGATTTGCAACCTGGCCAGGCAGTGGTGCGGCAGTGTGAAGTGGAAGAGGATGTAGAGATTGATGAATAAGAAAGGTCATCACTCAATCTCACACTCACAGCCACTAGCTCAGATATTAGCACTGTGTGAACTTTAGCGGCTAGCTTAGAGGTAATATCTGTATGCGGTGAGATATCGGGCACAAATGACCTGCAGCCAGGACAGAGGGAAAGTGTAGCGCAGGTGCCAGCTTGCCAGATTGCACGCATGTTTTGCTGACAAAGACTCAGATGAAGACTTAGATGATGCTGCATACAGAAAAAGATTGATGGGTATGAACACAGAAATTAATTGGCAGGATTGCCAGAAAGTCTGCTAGCACTGTCAAGGAACATGAAGGAATCTGGCACCAACCAGTCACACAGTATTGCACAAACCTTGGAGCTTAACCTTTCCAACATGGACATGGTGGTTGACTCCATTGCTACACTTATATACACAATCATGATGCAGCGCCTGATGGCTGATGTCTCAGCTTCCGTACAACAAAAGCACAAGTCACCTAAAATCTGAATGCTACAGTAGAAGTCATGTAAGCTCAGCTTCGTGCCGCACAAGCTCAGACTGCTGCCATCCTGGCTGCGGATACCAGTGTTCAAAGGGGCTTTCAGGGTGTTATAGCAGCCCAGCAATCTGTCCTCCAACACGTTGCTAGGATTGCTGCAGTGCACACCTGGGAGTGGCGGTGGCATCGTGCAGCATGAACCTGCTTCCTCACTCAGGATGATAGCATTCATCCTCCCACCACTGCTACTCTGCCAATGCCACTGCTGTGCCTGTTAGCCAGCCAGCCAGCCAACCAGATTGTTCTCCGTCCAAGTTGAGATGATGCAGTCCAAAACAGGGCCTTCTCAGGCTAGAGCTATGCAAGATCATCCCCCAAGGCTATCTGTAGTCTCCCTGACTGAAAGTCAGTAGCTATGCTGCAGTCACGGGGGAGAACTACAGAGGAGCACTAGGACAGGCAAAGGCAACCGCAAGACAGGCACTAAGAGAATGCACATGGGTGATTAATTGACTTTTGTATGGAATATTGGATGGTTTATTTGATAAAGTTGGCTTGGAATTGTTGTTTTGTGGTGGCTTTTATTTCAGCATTGTGGCCAAGAGGATGATGTGATGGTCAGTGACAGAGGGAGGTCAGGTGTGGGGCAGTCGTAGAATGGGGAATGGAGAACTGGGGTTGTGTTTACTGGTCCCTTAGTTGGACGAAGTGATCACTGACAGCCTGACCAGAAAGGATATTTTTGTTACCTCCTCCCTTCCTCCCTCTCTTCCTCTTCCTTCTCCTCAGCTGCACATGTTATTCGTAGTTGCAAAGGCTGTGCCACAATGATGGCAAGCTTGTGCAGGATACAGCAGACCACGATGTATTGTGACCCCTGCTCCAGCGAGTACTAAAAGCCTCCTCCAGAAAGGTAAAGGTAGTGGAAGTGTTGCTTGAGCAACCCAATGGTCAACTCAATGATGTTTCATTTGGCAGCATGGCTTTCGTTATATGTATGCTGGCCACATGTGGTTGGGTCATGCACCAGACCCACGCCCTGCATGGTCAGTGGATAGCTTTGTCCAGCAGCTACCCTCTGGTTTGAGATGTTGACAGAAATACTGGTGGCACAGCGGATTGTCTCAGAATAAAGGCATCATGACTGTTACCACGATACAAGGCATTCATTTGCATGTGCTGAGCATGGTCACACATCAAAGGCACACTCAGGGACTGGGACCCTTTGGGGTTGTGTTAAATCTCTGAATTGTGATGCAGCACCCACAAAGACATGTGTGGGAAATCAGTGGCACCTTGTACCATGAGAAGCCCGCTATCCTGGCAAAACCATGTGCATGTTCCACCTACTTCTCTCTGGTCAGAGGGAACATAATGAACTCCCCTCTCCTGGAGTAAAGAACGTCAGTCACCTCTCTTATGCAGTGGATGGTAAACTGGGAGATGCTGGAGATGTCGCCTACTTCAGCCTGGAAGGATCCCAACGTGAGGAAATTCGGGGCCACGGTCACCTTCCCAACCACTGGTAGCACCGTTCTTGCCCTGCTGAGAGGCTGCAGGTCTGTCTGCAAAAGGTGGCAGATTTCAGTGAGCACCTCCTTTGTAAATTGGAGACGGCACACACACTGTTCCTGGCTTAGTTTGAGGTAAGAAAAATGCTCCGTGAAGATCCTGAATGGATACGCCACCTTCTGAGAGCCCTCTCGCCTCCTCCTCTTCCCTCTGCGAGCAGATTATCCTCTTCTGCACTGCATCTGCTCAATCTTCCTGTCACACTGCAGGCCAAGGGGGCTGGTAACTACAGCACCCATGACTAGGAGTAAGTGGTCTGACCAGAACCATTGAAGTGAGAAGCCAGGCCTTTACCACGTGCCACACCACTCCCTATAGAATTTATCATATTTAAGTAGAAGTACAAACTTGCAAACACTTTCACTAACTTCTACTCAGCAACAACCAGTAGAAATCAATCAGCAACTAACCTGCAAGTGAATCATTTAAATAGCACTGCTGGCAAGGTCCTTCCTGCTGCTGAACACAGGTTATAAGAGGGCATAGTTGGAACACTGAGGTCAAAAATGGCACCGCTAGAGTCAAATCAACATTGCACACTGGCTGAAGCCACAATCTGTCTACTTGCATGCTTCCAGCACACTCTCCCAGTAAACACCCAAAATAGCATCTGGTATGGCCAGCAGCAAAAGTCTGCACACGCAATGCGGATGCAATTTTTGACCCGAAATGGCACCCGTAGTGCCGAAGATACGGGCACTACAGAGCTAAAGTTTGCAGCCTTTATTTTTATGCTCAGGGTGCTCAACACATGGAATGGACTCTGGAATACAGTGGTGGAGATGAAAACCCTCGAATCAGTTACGAACTAACTGGATGCTCCAACTGGGGGAACTTTAGGGTGATTCTGGACAGCTGAACTACAATAAGCTGAATTGCCTTCCTCATCCATAATTATCTACATAGATACAATATATAATTTGCAATATATTCTGGATATTTCTTTGCATTTATTGGTGGGAAAAAAAATGACCGCAATCCATTTATTTGGTTGTCGGACCTTAGGAGCTCTCAGAGTTCTAAATTTTATGGCACTTATCCAGGTTATTTGAATCATGTATGATTCTAACATTCACTAGCCTGTTACAACATTGGATGACTTCAGTAAATGCTTAATTCAGATAAAATTAATAACCTACTAAGTTCTGGAGATAAAAATGGTGAATCAAACCCTTGACATGTAACATGTTAGGTCTGATTCTGTGACTGGGGGAGGTCTCCCAAAGAACACAGATCAACCCTCAATGACATGATTTTCGCTCCATTAAAATTCTCTTCTTTCTTTTGGGCCTCCTTATCTCGAGAGACAATGGATACGCACCTGGAGGTGGTCAGTGGTTTGTGAAGCAGCGCCAGGAGTGGCTATAAAGGCCAATTCTAGAGTGACAGGCTATTCCACAGGTGCTGCAGAGAAATTTGTTTGTCGGGGCGGTTGCACAGTTGGCTCTCCCCTTGCGCCTCTGTCTTTTTTCCTGCCAACTACTAAGTCTCTTCGACTCGCCACATTTTAGCCCTGTCTTTATGGCTGCCCGCCAGCTCTGGCGAACGCTGGCAACTGACTCCCACGACTTGTGATCAATGTCACACGATTTCATGTCGCGTTTGCAGACGTCTTTAAAGCGGAGACATGGACGGCCGGTGGGTCTGATGCCAGTGGCGAGCTCGCTGTACAATGTGTCTCGTACAATGGGACCATATCTCCAACACAGAAGTCCTCGAGGCGGCCAACATCCCCAGCTTGTACACCCTACTGAGTCAGCGGCGCTTGAGATGGCTTGGCCATGTGAGCCGCATGGAAGATGGCAGGATCCCCATTAAAATTAATGGATGTAAAATCATGGGCTGCGTCACCACAATTTTCCAGCCTGTGCTGTCTTGTGACTGCTCGCAGAGTCAGCCCTATCACAGTGGCGCAGTGGTTAGCACCGCAGCCTCACAGCTCCAGCGACCCGGGTTCAATTCTGGGTGCTGCCTGTGTGGAGTTTGCAAGTTCTCCCTGTGTCTGCGTGGGTTTTCTCCGGGTGCTCCGGTTTCCTCCCACAAGCCAAAGACTTGCAGGTTGGTAGGTAAATTGGCCATTATAAATTGCCCCTAGTATAGGTAGGTGGTAAGGAAATATAGGAACAGGTGGGGATGTGGTAGGGATATGGAATTAGTGTCCTCTTTTTTTTCTTTTGGGCCTCCTTATCTCGAGAGACAATGGATACGCGCCTGGAGGTGGTCAGTGGTTTATGAAGCAGCGCCTGGAGTGGCTATAAAGGCCAATTCTGGAGTGACAGGCTCTTCCACAGGCGCTGCAGAGAAATTTGTTTGTCGGGGCTGTTGCACAGTTGGCTCTTCCCTTGCGCCTCTGTCTTTTTTCCTGCCAACTACTAAGTCTCTTCGACTCGCCACAATTTAGCCCTGTCTTTATGGCTGCCCGCCAGCTCTGGCGAATGCTGGCAACTGACTCCCACGACTTGTGATCAATGTCACACGATTTCATGTCGCGTTTGCAGACGTCTTTATAGCGGAGACATGGACGGCCGGTGGGTCTGATACCAGTGGCGAGCTCGCTGTACAATGTGTCTTTGGGGATCCTGCCATCTTCCATGCGGCTCACATGGCCAAGCCATCTCAAGCGCCGCTGACTCAGTAGTGTGTATAAGCTGGGGGTGTTGGCCGCTTCAAGGACTTCTGTGTTGGAGATATAGTCCTGCCACCTGATGCCAAGTATTCTCCGAAGGCAGCGAAGATGGAATGAATTGAGACGTCGCTCTTGGCTGGCATACGTTGTCCAGGCCTCGCTGCCGTAGAGCAAGGTACTGAGGACACAGGCCTGATACACTCGGACTTTTGTGTTCCGTGTCAGTGCGCCATTTTCCCACACTCTCTTGGCCAGTCTGGACATAGCAGTGGAAGCCTTACCCATGCGCTTGTTGATTTCTGCATCTAGAGACAGGTTACTGGTGATAGTTGAGCCTAGGTAGGTGAACTCTTGAACCACTTCCAGAGCGTGGTCGCCAATATTGATGGATGGAGCATTTCTGACATCCTGCCCCATGATGTTCGTTTTCTTGAGGCTGATGGTTAGGCCAAATTCATTGCACGCAGACGCAAACCTGTCGATGAGACTCTGCAGGCACCCTTCAGTGTGAGATGTTAAAGCAGCATCGTCAGCAAAGAGTTCTCTGATGAGGACTTTCCGTACTTTGGACTTCGCTCTTAGACGGGCAAGGTTGAACAACCTGCCCCCTGATCTTGTGTGGAGGAAAATTCCTTCTTCAGAGGATTTGAACGCATGTGAAAGCAGCAGGGAGAAGAAAAGCCCAAAAAGTGTAGGTGCGAGAACACAGCCCTGTTTCACACCACTCAGGATAGGAAAGGGCTCTGATGAGGAGCCACCATGTTGAATTGTGCCTTTCATATTGTCATGGAATGAGGTGATGATACTTAGTAGCTTTGGTGGACATCCAATCTTTTCTAGTAGTCTGAAGAGACCACGTCTGCTGACGAGGTCAAAGGCTTTGGTGAGATCAATGAAAGCAATGTAGAGGGGCATCTGTTGTTCACGGCATTTCTCCTGTATCTGACGAAGGGAGAACAGCATGTCAATGGTCGATCTCTCTGCACGAAAGCCACACTGTGCCTCAGGGTAGACGCGCTCGGCCAGCTTCTGGAGCCTGTTCAGAGCGAATTAGTGTAGGATTAGTATAAATGGGTGGTTGATGGTCGGCACAGACTCGTTGGGCCGAAGGGCCTGTTTCAGTGCTGTATCTCTAAACTAACCTGCACAGTGAATTGAAGAGTAAAAGGTGTAAGCTGCAGGGAGTCTGTCACATCTACTCTGTGCTTTTTCAGCTTAAGTCAAAATGGTTGCAAAGAGCGAAACCAATTGTGTAACAATGCTGATCAGAGGTGGTTCATACTCCAGAGCTGAAACTGGCCAAACTCATTGCATATATTTGAATACAATCCTGACAGCTGGGATGAAAGTCTCCCCTCTGTCTCCCACTTAGCTGTAAAAGTCCCTATGGGAAATGGGTTTGGGCAGTCTCAACCTAATTTCCAGTGGGTGCAAAGCTGTCTAAAGTATTCTAAATACTGGACTGATAAATTGTCAGTTTCACTTTGGCTATTAAGGTGATTGATTTGGGAAATAGCAGTGCACTGTAGGGTGGTCTACTGAACCTGGCCCATTTTTAACGTGGAATGGGAAAAAGAAGTAGCACTTAAATAGCACCATTCATGACCTCAGGATGTCCCAAAGTACTTAACAACCAATTGAATGTATGTGAAGTGTAGTCATATTGGAAAGTGGGGAGACAAAGCAGCCAGTTTGCATCCAGCAAAGTCCAATAAACAATGGTGAGATAAATGACCAGATAATCTGTTCTGGTGGGATTTGTTACATCTGCCTGAGAAGCCACACGGAGCCTCGATTCCTCAGTACTGCAATGAGTGTCAGTTTAGATTATGTAGCAAAGTCTCTGCAATGGGACTTGAACTCGAGACTTTCCTATTCTGAGGCCAGAGTGCTATCTGAGTGCTGAGCTAAGGCTGATGACTCAGACGGAGATGCATTACTCTGGACCTGCCCATACTACACCTGATCTGGCAGTGCTTAATATCTGGCACAAGTTTGTTCCATTCATCGGTATTGGTGCTCCACACTTTAAGCACAAGAAAAGTTCACTTAAGTATTGACGTAGAAGACTAAACTAAACTGTAGCTGTGAAAACAGAATGTTTGTGCTGCTAGAGCTGTAAGGGCAGAAATTTCAAGTCTCTGTTGCCAGTGTATAGCCTTGCTAGACTCAAGGAAGGACGCAGAATCACGGTTATATTGTTAGCCCTATTTCCGACCAGTGTTCACACATAACAAGGCTCGGCAAAGACAGCCATGTCCTTGTAATATCTGTTCTGTGCTGCCAGTGACAGGCAAAACTTCCAGCACTGTGGCCAGCACAGTCAGAATGAACAAATTAAATTGTTTCTGGGTCTTCAAGGAAATGATCCCACCTAAAAGGGTTAAATTATGATGACACTGTTGCAAAGACCTTGTGTTCCTTTGAGTATAGAAGGTCAAGGGTAAACTAATTGAAGTGTGCAAGACGATTAAAGGAGTTGCTAGGGTAGATAGAGAGAAACTATTTCCTCTGATGGGGGGATCCAGATCAAGGTGGTATTACCTCAAAATTAGAGCTTGGCTATTCTGGGGTGATGTCAGGAAGCACTTCTTCACACAAAGGGCAGTGGAAATCTGGAACTCTCTCCCACAAAACGATATTGAGGCCAGTGGTCAACTGAAAATTTCAAAACTGTGATTGGTAGACTTTTGTTGGGCAAGGTTATTTTGGGATACAGAAGCAAGGCATGTAAATGGAGTTGAGAAACAGATCAGGCATGATCTAATTGAATGGTGGAACAGGATAGAGGGGCTGAATAGCTTACACCTCTTTCTATATTCCTATATTACTTCCCTACATGCACCCCTTGCTTGATTTCTCTTCACTGAAACTTTCCGACACAGTATTTCATGAAAGTATCTCCGTCAGATTGCCTATCTGTGACTCATTATTTAATTGTCCACCACTGACATCTTCCCAATCCCGCCTGTGTCAGCAGCCCACTCCCTGCGCGATCTTACAGGAGGTGGACAATTAACAGGCCGTCTCCACATTAACCATCCGATTAGGGATGGCAGGTAGCACATGGATGCAGGAGGGACATTTAGAGGGAAGGACAGGAGGGCTGGTTAGCAGCAATGCCAGCAAACTTCATCACTCTCGGAAATTATCTTTAATTGAGGCCTTAATTATCTTGATTGCCTGTCCGTCTCCATGGAGCAGTTGCCGAATCCAGTGGCAACGAGCCCAAGGAAACTCTCCCAGAGGCGGGGCCATGTCAGGGAGTTGTCCAAATAGGGTTTTACCCTATTTTCCAGCCCCTGCCCCCACCCCCCCACACCGACCTCCAAACCTGCCTCCAAGGGACCAGGAAAATTCCAGCCATTTATAATACAGAAACAGGAATGTCTGTCAGCAGCATGCCACTCCGCTCAGGCAGGTAACCAGATATGTCATAAAATGATCAGACTGGCATCTAGTAAATGATTTTCCATCTCTTTGTTTGAGCTGTTTAACAGTGTCAGGAAGATTGACTGCAATAATTACGTGAAACCATAACAAATACAGCACAGATTATAGGAATTTGGTGAGAAAGAAACATGAAGAGACCTCAACACCAGCTGTTGTGAATGGCAGCAAAGAACTATTCCAGTAATAGCATTAATGAGTTGCTAGGAAGAAGGGACCAATCTTTCCAACTAACTGGGTTATTAATAGAAGCAGCATTAAACATGAAAAAAGAAAGTTAAATGTGGTAACTGGATTAAGCCACTGAGCAGCCTCTACAGCTGTGATTCAATAGTATCGAGATGCAGTATTTACCATCTGAGTTTTGGACGTAATGTGACACTACTTTATTGATTCTATAAAGTGAGTGTCCTAATTATTGCAAAGATATTGATATCCTGTATTAAAAGGAATTCCCACTGAAGTGCAGTTGGCTCATTTTGAGCTCAATTTGCCGAAAAGATGGCTGATTTATAGCAGAAATTGCCGTTACCAGGAATTCATTAATTCATAATTGATACCACTCCCGGAACTAATGTGTAGGGACGGAGTGCTTGTAATGAAATAAAAAGAGAAAGTGCTGTAAATACTCAGCAGATTAGGCAGCATCTGTGGAGAGAGGAAGGTAGGGTTTAAAGTTCCAGTTGATGAATTTTTATCAGAGCCCTTTAAGTGTTTACACTAATGTTGATAGAGCTTAGTGTTTAAAAAAATACAGGAGTCAAACTCATGCACTATCTCTGGTTCTTACACAAGCCAGCAGATAGGTCAGGAAACAACAGTAACATCATCGTTTCTGATAGAATTTCCAAGTTTGAACTTTTGTTTTTGCAATGTTGCCTCAATTGCCAATTCAACAAAGTAATCACATTACAGATCTGCTTATACACAGTCCTCCTTAAACATGTGACCTTGTAGGACATTTTACCATGGCACTGACATATCTTTAAATACTTCTTCCAGCCAATCCTATATGGTCTGTCGCGATCATATTATGAATCTTTTTGGTTCCGTGATTCTTTAAAACAGGAAGCAGACGCTTGAAATGTTATTTTTCATCCAAAGCCACTGTTAAATGTTGATGTGTAATACAAGATTTGTTTTTTTTTTTACTTTGCACCGAGAGCAATCTTTTCGTTTCCCAACATTTACAGAGTTCCAGTACTAATTGAGGTACCATTACTTTCAGCAGGTACTTCCAGCTCTGGGGGGGCCAAACACATTATGAATATATTATTCCAATTATTTGGCCACCAGAGCCACATTTGGATCCCCACATGAGGAAAATGAGAGGCAACAGATACTGAAAGAGTCCCACTGGCTTGCTTTTCCCCCCATACCCCTGCAAATTCTTCCATTTCAAGTATTTATCCAATTCCTTTTTGAAAGTTATTATTGAATCTGTTTCCGCCACCCTTTCAGGTAGTGCATTTCCAAATCATGTGTGTGTAAATAAAAATGTTCCCATGGTGCAATGGATTGTATTGAGCCACTGCTGACAAAACTATGTTGTCTTGATCTTCAACTCAATTTTTCTCCTTCTCGGAAGGATCAGCCAGTTTCTCTGGTGAGAAGCTAAGACGTACAATCAGGAACATTCCATGTCTGATCCCTGTGCCTGTACAGAGTTTGCTGAACTTATCCAGCAGAGTGATGGGAACATTCCAGTTGGCTTCGATGCTACTGGGTTATGGAGGAGAGAATCAGCGAAGGTTCGAACTACTAACTGTTATCCAGAGTCACTTATTGGAAGTACATACGATGGACATCAGCTGAGGACAGGACCAGAGTCATCTGTGGTGCCCCTTCTTGCTAACTGTTTGTCATGGTTCACATATAAATAGTGGCCATTTGGCCCTGTGTCCCTGCAGTTGATCAACACAGTCTGGTGGTGTGGTGAGGGAGAAAATTAACCTGGGAAAAACTTTACAAACCTAAAATTTTCTTCAAGTCCTACAAGGGCGGCACAGTGGCGCAGTGGTTAGCACCGCAGCCTCACAGCTCCAGCGACCCGGGTTCAATTCTGGGTACTGCCTGTGTGGAGTTTGCAAGTTCTCCCTGTGTCTGCGTGGGTTTTCTCTGGGTGCTCTGGTTTCCTCCCACAGCCAAAAGACTTGTTGGTAGGTAAATTGGCTGTTATAAATTGCCCCTAGTATAGGTAGGTGGTAGGGAAATTGGCAGGATCCCCAAAGACACATTGTACAGCGAGCTCGCCACTGGTATCAGACCCACCGGCCGTCCATGTCTCCGTTATAAAGACGTCTGCAAACGCGACATGAAATCGTGTGACATTGATCACAAGTCGTGGGAGTCAGTTGCCAGCATTCGCCAGAGCTGGCGGGCAGCCATAAAGACAGGGCTAAATTGTGGCGAGTCGAAGAGACTTAGTAGTTGGCAGGAAAAAAGACAGAGGCGCAAGGGGAGAGCCAACTGTGCAACAGCCCCAACAAACAAATTTCTCTGCAGCACCTGTGGAAGAGCCTGTCACTCCAGAATTGGCCTTTATAGCCACTCCAGGCGCTGCTTCACAAACCACTGACCACCTCCAGGCGCGTATCCATTGTCTCTCGAGATAAGGAGGCCCAAAAGAAGGAAGAAGAAGGGAAATATAGGGACAGTTGGGATGTAGTAGGAGTGTAGGATTAGTATAAATGGGTGGTTGATGATCGGCACAGACTCGGTGGGCCGAAGGGCCTGTTTCAGTGCTGTATCTCTAAACTAAACTAAACATTAATTTCTGTACAATTTTTGCCTAATAATTAAACTGCTTGGTGCTAGTCTCTCATTCCCTCTCTTTTGCAAACAATCTCTCTCATTCTGTCTGTTATCGCATGCATTCTGTGCTTTTTTTCTCTATTAAGTTCTTTGATAGTCCCAACAGATACCACAAATATTTTCTGTGCAATATAACTTCAATAATCATTCAAAGTCTACAACAGCTCCCATACTTTCCTGTTCCAATTGGAACAAGAGTGAGGGGAACAGCATCAAAGCTGTACTTTATTAAGTAATCAGATAAAATTAGTGAGTATCTCTAACTGTTAACATTATGAGAAGTATACACAGAATTCCCCTTTATCTCTTTTCACCCAAACTACACTAAATTATTGATTTGCGCTTTATTATCTTTATTTCGCGATTAGATTTTGTTCCTCATTATGAAACTAACTTTCCCTCTTATGCCATTGTTAATGTGCCTCCTATTTTAATCTTTTGCTTTTTTGTATTTTCCTTCTCCTTGACCTCTGCCCTTTAACATCTCCCAGTGTTTCTGTTAGATAAATTCTGTCACTGTTAATCACTCCTGCTCCTCGATTGCTGCCCTTCAGCATCACCTTCTGTCTCTTTTGGGAATTGTGTGTGTGTCAATCTCCCAAATTGTTTCCCCTGTGCTGTCCTGGAGAAACCTTACACTGCTGTAGCATTTCACAAAACCATAGAAACTTCAGTTAAAAAAATTGATTTTATGTAAAGTACTGCAATCATTACTTTAAAGGTGGGAGAACCTAAATCCCTTCTAAATCTTAGTGTCCATCACAAATTGTCCCTTTCCCTTCCCCCATTAACTGAATAATTCATGCGATCATATAAATTATGAATGTGCCCATAAGCATTTTGAGGAGGAAATACTGAATCAATTCAAGTTGTCCAACATTTCTCATTTATTTGTTTTGGACTGCATTAAGTGTCATATGTGGACCTGCATGCTTTAAAGTCTCCCACTTTTGAAATATTCATCAATTTGTCCAGACTGAATTGGGTTAGTGCTTGGGTGCCTCTAAGCTAATATTTTGGTGCCTCGCTGCTGCAAATGTCCTTCTATAAACTGTTGAGTATACTTAATAATGAAACTACAACTTTTATGTGAGGATTCTACTAACACTATTTTGCCAATCACTTAGTAACATGGATCACCGTCCATTTCATTACATTTTCACCTACGAAGCAGAACTTCAATTAAATCCAGCCAACCTATGTACATAGCAATAGCAAAGCAAAGAGTGAACATTTTGTACAAACACAAATTACATCCACAGATATAATCGAACAGTTGGTAGCATATTTAAGCTGGCAGCTCCTTCTTGTGTGTTTTGTTGTTCTTAAGTGTTTTTTAAATTACTGCCTTGCAACTCACAGCCACTGTCTCCGATGTATCTCCCATATGATTCAATGAGATTACACTGAGCCAGCCCATTTCAGTTAGATGGATAAACAATTCGGATCAGATTCATCGACTGGCATTGTTGCACTTGTTGATCCCTTTCGGTAAGATCAATGTGTTATGGGCCTCTGTTTGCATTTAATGAGGATAAATTGTACTGACAACTTCTTTGGCTGGTAGTTTTGGTATGCTAATTACCAGTGTATTATGTGATTGCTCAAGAGTGATTCTATGCAATTTATTCAGCAGAATCATAGAAACTGTTCAGCAACTGTATAAATCAGCTTATGAAGTTATGGTTCAGAATTGGTTGGCAGAATATGGCAGGTTACTGACACACTAAGTTGAATCTTAAGGGACAACTGGAGACAGGAACGGAGGTGGGGGTGGGGGGGGGGGAGGTGGCGGTGGCATATAAGAGGGACGGAAGAATTCAGACTAGAAGTCCAATGTCTTGACATCCATTCTGCATTTTACTGTCAGCAGCCGAGATGGAGGGTGGACTTCGCACATCCACATGGCAGGAAGGCAATAGAAGTATTTAAGAGCCCAGTAGACAGCAATTTTATATTCCATGGGTCCGATTTAACTAATGGTGCATGGGAACCATGGGGCTTCAGAGCTTTGCCTGTTTAAAGGAGGCAACAAGACAGGAGCTCAGTTCTGGCTTCGCTGCGAAGCCATCAAGTGAGGCAGCGTCATTTGGCAGGGAGGGAGGGCATTGGGAATCGCTGTCAGGAGTGGGGGCAAAGATGCCAGCATTGTGGGGCAGCCATAGCAGGGTGCTATTGGGGTAGTGCCACCTCATCAGAGGTAGCAACTGAGGGAAATATGGGGGTGCTGTTTGCTGTGAAGGCCTTGTGCTTAGGGAGAAGCAACCTATCATTAGCCTCATTCACCCTGGCTTCAGGGTCCCTATTGAGGGCGAGGAGCAGCATAGAGGGAGGGAGAACAGAAAGCGCTGGAAATATTTAGCAGATCTGGCAGCATCTGTGCAGAGAGAAACAGAGTTAACGTTTCAGGTCTGTGAACCTTCATCAGAACAGGTAAAAGTTAGAAATGTAACAGTCTTTGAGCAAGTGAAAAGGGGGAGGGGAGAAGAAGAACAAGAAGGAAAGACTGTGATAGGACAGAGGGGGAGAAGTTAAACGACAGAGATGTCATGGAGCAGAATGCAAATGGAGTGCTAAATAGCTGTAGCGAAAGACAAAGCATGAGTCCAGGGAGAGTGCTAATGGCAGAATAATGAACAGCTCTGTATAAAAGCAAAAACATGAAAAATAAGTTTAAGAGGTGCATATGGTTAAAAAATAAATAATTAAAAAAGAAAATATGTATTAAAAAATTAAAAAAATAATAAACAAAATATAATGGAGCTCATGGTCTGAAATTACTGAACTCAATATTCAGTCCAAAAGGCTGTAGAGTGCCTAATAGGAAGATGAGGCTCTGTTCCTTGAGCTTGCGTTGATGTTCACAGGAACACGGCAGCAGGCCGAGGACAGAAATGCTGCCAGACCTGATGAGTATTTCCGGCACTTTCTGTTCTCATTTCAGAGTTCCAGCATCCGCAGTATTTTACTCTTATTTTAGTGTTTAATTCATTGCCACTTCTCTTCCAGGAATGCCTACCTTGAAGAAGTTCTGCTCTTCTGTCCAACAGGATTTCCATTTATCTCTTTTACCTTGCTTACCTTCATTGCTTTCCATTTCCCTCCTGGTGTTCAATAAGGTTTCTGCTAAAACTTGTTTTCACAGCCACATCTCCTTCCTCAGCGACTGTCTCCGGCTCCAACTTATTCCACATGGATTCCAACTGAAGTTTCATCCTTCATGTTTCGAATCCACCCAGGATTACAGGTATCTGCAAGATATACAACGTTCCTCGGACGGCTGTTCTTGCCGCATCCGAAGATCCACACTCAGTGTCATGCACTGGCACATGTACACACTGGACCTCTCTCCAGCAGCACAACTCACCCTATTTCAAAGTTGTCCTGCTCCGCAGTTTCATTTCATCCTTCGACTTATCCGACTCATTAACAAAAAATTTTTTCTCTTCCTTTCAGGTGTTAAGGAACGCAAGCTCCAGCAACTCATGGGTACCAATGCCCCGCCAGATATTTCTTCCCCTTCCCTTCCCTCTGACCCCATCCCTTCTCCTAATCTCACCCCTTGCCATATATTCACAATACACTCTGATCTTCCCCTCTCTGATGCTGAACAATCTGTACTTAGCAAAGGACTCCGTTTTATACCTTACACCCCCACCTCAATGAATTTCGTGCTTGACATGATGTTGAACTTTTCTTCCATTGCCTTCACCTCTGGGCTCAATTCTTTGGCCAGGAGTCCTCCCCCCACCAGTGGACCCATTCATCCGCCTCCAGTATTCTCCCTCCACCTGGACTCCTTCCTCTGGCCTCTTACCTACTCTTGATCTTTTCATTGAGAACTGTCAGTGTGACATCGGCTGTCTCAATTTCTCTGCCCCCCTCACTCACTCTAACCTCTCTCCCTCTGAACTTGCTACACTCCGTTCTCTCAGGTCTAACCCTGATATTGTGATCAAACCTGCTGACAAGGGTGGTGCTGTTGTTGTCTGGCGTACCTTGCAGAGGCTGAGTGCCAACTCTCAGACACTTCTTCCTACCTCTCCCTGGACCATGACCCCACCACCGATCAAGCCATTTTCTCCAGGACTGTCACTGACCTCATCTCCTCTGGAGATCTTCCCTGTACAGCTTCCAACCTTATAGTCCCACTTCTATCTCCACAAACAGGACTGTGCTGGGAGACCCATCGTTTCAGCACGTTGCTGCCCCACTGAATTTATTTCTTCCTATCATGACCCAATCTTTTCTCCCCTGGGCCAGGCTCTTCCTACCTATATCTGTGACTCTTCTGATGCCCTACATCATTTTGACAGTTTCCAGTTTCCTGGCCCTAACCGCCTCCTCTTCAGTATGGACGTCCAATCTCCCTACACCTCCATCCCCCACCAGGATGGTCTGAGGACTCTCCGCTTCTTCCTTGAACAGAGGCCCAACCAGTCCCCATCCACCACTACCCTCCTCCACCTGACTGAACTTGTTCTCACATTGAACTACTTCTCCTTCAACTCCACTCACTTCCTCCAAGTAAAAGGTGTTGCTATGGGTACCTTTACGGGTCTGAGTTATGCCTGTCTTTTTGTGGGGTATGTTGAATATTGCTTCTTCCAGTCCTACTCAGGCCCCCTTCCCCATCTCTTTTTCTGGGACATTGATGATTGTATCAGTGCTGCTTCCTGCTCTCACCCTGAACTGGAAAATTTGACCAAATTCGCTTCCAATTTACACTCTTCTCTCACCTTCACATGATCCATCTCTGACAGTACCCTTCCCTTCCTCACTTCTCTGTCTCCATCTCTGGGGATAGGCTATCCACTAGTATTTATTAAAGCTCACCAACTCCCACAACTACCCTGACTACACTTCCTCACACCTCGTTTCCTGTAAGGACGCCTTTCCATTCTCCCAGTTTCTGACACATCTGTTCTAATGATGCAACCTTCCAGAACAGCCCCTCTGATATGTCTTCCTTTTTTGTCAAAGATTTCCCTGCACTGCGGTTGACAGGACCCTTGGCCGTGTCTGACCCATTTCCCGCAGACTTCTGCCCTCACCCCTTCCCCTCCCTCCCAGAACTGCGACAAGGTCCCTCTTGTCCTCACTTTCCATCCCACCAGCCTCCACGTCCAAAGGATCATCCTTCGCCTTCTGCCGCCTCCAGTGTGATGCCACTATCCTTCACTCCTCTGTCAGCATTCCGAAGGGACCATTCCCTCTGCAAAATCCTGGTCCACTCCTCCATCACCCCCGACTCCTCATCCCTTTTCCTCGGCACCTCCCCATGCAATCGCAGGAGGTGTAATACCTGCCCTTTTACCGCCTCTCTCCTCACCATCCAAGGCCCAAACACTCCTTCCAGGTGAAGCAGTGATTTACATGTTCTTCTTTCAATTTAGTATACTGTAGTCACAGCTCACAGTGCGGTCTCCTCTACACTGGAGAGACCAAACGCAGATTGGGTGACTGCTTTGCAGAACACCTCTGCTCGGTCCGCAAGCATGACCCTGAGTTTCCAGTTGCTTGCCATTTTAATTCACCACCTTGTTCTCATGCCCACATTTCTGTCCTCGACCTGATACAGTGTTCTAGTAAACATCAACGCAAGCTCAAGGAATAGCACCTCATCTTCCAATTAGGCACTCTACAGCCTTCTAGACTCAATATTGGGTTCAATAATTTCAGACCATGAGCCCTATTATGTTTTGTTTATTTATTATTTTGGGTTTTTTTTTAATATATATTTTCTTTTTTATTATTTATTTTTTAACCATGTGTTAGTCTTAAACTTACTTTTCATGTTTTTGCTTTCGTATGGAGCTGTTCATTATTCTGCCATTAGCACTTTCTCTGGATTCATGCTTTGTCTTTCACTACAACTATTTGGCACTCCATTTACATTATGTTCAATGACATCTCTGTCATTTAATCTCCCCTCCCTCCATCCTGTCACAGTCCTTTCTTCTTGTTCTTCCTCTCCTCTCCCCCTTTCACTTGCTCAAAGACTGTTACATTTCTAACCTTTGCCAGTTCTGATGAAGGGTCACAGACCTGAAATGTTATCTCTGTTTCTCTCTACACAGATGCTGTTAGACCTGCTGAGTATTTCCAGCACTTTCTGTTCCATTTCAGAGTTCCAGTATCCACAGTATGTTGCTGTTATTGAGGGACGGAGGTTCCGGCATGGGCGGGCCGTGCCAGCAACTTGGGGGTCCACAGGAAGGCCAGCCTCAGGAATGGGATGCCGGAGAAGGATGGAGAGGGGCATGCCAACAGCCTCCTGCACGCAGAAGAAGCTACCCTCCAGAGAGGGTTTACCAGCTGAGGCTGAACTACCTGCCGATATCTGAGCAGCATTGTCTCCGAAGCCTCTGCCTCTCCAGAACAAACTGTCATTTATCTGTATGCCATGATGCAGGATCAGCTGAACCCAATGGGACTTGGTGAACATCCTATGCCAGTGTTGCTGCAAGTCACTTTGGCACTGAACTTCTACACCACCAGTTCATTCTAGGGATCCACTGGAGATATGTGTGGCATCTCACAGTCTGCAGCACATCAGTGCATCAAGGAGGTCACCAATTCCCTGCTCAGGAGGACTGGCAACTATGTGCACTTCTGCACTGATCTAAGCAGCCAAGCTGAGATGGGTATAGGGTTCGGGGTCATCGCTGGATTCCCCCAGGTGCAAGGTATGATAGATTGCAGGCATGTGGCCATCAAGGCTCCCACTTACCAGCCTGCACCCTTCATCAAAAGGAAGGGCTTCCACTTACTCATTGTGCAACTGGTCTGCAGCCACCACAAACGGATCCTCCAGGTGTGCGCAATGTTTCCGGGAAGCAGCCACGATGCTACATACTTCGGCGGTTCCAGAGCTTTTTCATCCCCCCTGTGCACCTTCAGGGATGGATACTAGAAGCCAAGGGCTACCACTGAGAACATGGTTACTGGCGTCTGCGGGGAACCCATGCATGGATGCAGAGGAGAGGTACAGCTGCCAGGGGTCAACCCATCGATGTCCTGAAGGTGAGAGTCAGATGTCTAGATCAATTTGGGAGAGCCCTTCAGTATGTCCCAGCAAGAGCTTCATGTATCATGGTGGTCTGCTGTGCACTGCACAATCTGGCACTACAGAGTGGGGATGCATTGACCAGTGAGGATAGCGTGGAACGAGATGATGAAAATACAGAGGAGGATGCTGCCCAGGCAGTGTCAGATGAAGAGCTGCAGGGACAGCAGGAAAGGCACCATGAGGCACGCGCAAGGGAAGCTCAAGACGCCCTTATACACTTACATTTCCTATGACCCTTAGCACCTTCTGGAACTGCAACAAAAAAGCCTTACCTTTAAGCAGCCCTGTTGTCACCTCCATTACAACACGTATTCCACTACAACATTACACGATGCATCACGATGGTTTTCATTAGGCTTCCAGTTTCTTGGTGCAACTCAGTTGCGTATGTCAATTTGATGTAGAACCTTACCGTACGCCGAGTGACAATTTTATACACTGGAGCCCTCTTTCTCATTTGATTTTTATTATTGGTTTGTTTTCAAATTTAGTTTTCTTTTTATTCTGTAACTTCAGCTCTTATTACTGGAAACCACACCAGAGGGAATTTTGGAAGCCACAAAAGGCAGGTTATAGGGAAAGGGCTACATTTCTTACATTTAGACTGGTCACACACACGGAAAAACAGCATTTTCATCCCGTGCAAGTGCAAAAATGTGTTTGTACGCAGAGTTGAATCCTGAGCCTCCTCCACACGCCTCCCACTAATTGATACCTAAGCTCATCTGAAAACAGTGCAAACTGTTTTTATTCAGGTCCTAACTGTAAGGATTACTTTATCTGTGGATAGCAAATTCAAATGATGACTCAGTGGTTTTTTACAGAGCTGTTCATGAAGTACTTCCACGTAGTACTCCAATGAGGGCTGGAGAAGTTCACCCAATGAGAGTCATCACAATGAAATTTACAGCATGGTTTAACTGGGCCTCACTATACAGGCTCTACCAATGGAGCTCTGAGGGCAATTATTCATGATTTGCATTGTTCTTTACAATTTAGATCATGTCCCACTTTCAGTGAAATCTGGTTTGCAAAAGGCTGTGTAACCCTTCCCTAAAGGTGATCTGCCCTGGATTCTGGCAGATGTCTGCCAATCAAAATATGTCTGCTAATCAAAATATACTTGTTAAAAAATTCTTTGCAAGCAATAAGTACTCAATTCTTGCCAAGATGTGACTCTTATCCTAATCATAGAATCTGTGGTGTGAAGGTTTTCGGGACGAATCAATTTAGGTCGTTATCTGCTTTGAAGTATTGGTCTTTTTAGTTAACAGAATGGTTAAGGAGTGACATTTCAAGGTCACTTAACCAATTTGACTTCACTAAATACCAATCAGCAAGTTACAGGAATAATGTACCTTTCAAAGAAGGCTTCATTATTCAGTACCTTTGAGTAATTGAATACAAAGCTTCTCAAAAACTAATAATCTATATCATTGTTACTGTTTCCATAAAATCACAAAATTGTTCTGAATATTCACTGATGAAATGCTAGTTGTATTAAAGCAAAATTTTACTCCTTTCATTAATTTTCTTTATAAAAAGATAAGTGAGCACACAAATAAACCTAATCTCACTTGTTTAACACTTCTATTAGGGTTGATGGGGAGTGTTGCTTGATTTAAACTTGTTTCAAACAAACTAATGTTTCTACATATAACAAATAATCTCGGGACTGCTGCACTGTCAGAGGTGTCATCTTTCAGATGAGCCATAAATGTTAAATTGAGGTCCTGTCCATCTCAAGACACTATCTGAAGAAGAATATAGAGGTCTCCTGGTGTCCTAACTAGTATTTATCCCTCAGCCAACAGTACCAAAAATAGATTAGCTTGTCATTCAACCGTTGCTGTTTGTAGCACCTTGCTGTGCACAAATTAGCTGTAGTGTTTCCCTACATTACAACAGTGACTACACTTGAAAATACTTAATTGGCTATGAAGCATTTTGGGATATTCTGAGGTCATAAAAGGTGCTATATGAATTATTTTCTTTTTGCTTTCATACAATTCCAAGAAATCAGTGAGAAAAAGAAAATAAGGAAACCAATGAAACTGATATTTTACTGTGCAGAAATATATCCCATGTATTACAAGGATGCATACAATAATATATGAAATGGGAATCAACTCGATTGGAGGATGTTGGTATCTCATGAGAAGCTTACTGTCTCTTCCATAGTAATGCTTTGAAAGGAGGACTAAATTACCATTAAATACAATTTTTCTTTTCGAAGAGACCTGCTGCACTCACGCATGCTCAGATCAGGCCTTTATTGGGCGGCACAGTGGCGCAGTGGTTAACACCGCAGCCTCACAGCTCCAGTGACTCGGGTTCAATTCTGGGTACTGCCTGTGTGGAGTTTGCAAGTTCTCCCTGTGTCTGCGTGGGTTTTCTCCGGGTGCTCCAGTTTCCTCCCACAAGCCAAAAGACTTGCAGGTTGGTAGGTAAATTGGCCATTATAAATTGCCCCTAGTATAGGTAGGTGGTAGGGAAATATAGGGACAGGTGGGGATGTGGTAGGAATATGGGATTAGTGTAGGATTAGTATATATGGGTGGTTGATGGTCGGCACAGACTCGGTGGGCTGAAGGGCCTGTTTCAGTGCTGTATCTCTAAAAAAAACAAAAGGGGAAACTGATACCAACCAAAATGCCAAGACTGGACAGTGACACAAAGAGGCCATTTGGCATTGCTCTTCCAAAACCCAATTAAATGGATAAAAAGGCCTTTTTGTCAAAGCTGCTTTACTCTACTTGCAGTTTGCCTGTGTTAATGTCAAGAGATTGTTCCATTAATAACACACCTTCAGAGTAATCTGGTGGCATCTGCATCCTGAAGTTGATCTGTGCCCTAACGGATACTTCTTTGTTAATGTATTAATACTTTTCTTCATTATTCAATGATCATTATGAATTTAGCCTCAAGTAAACAAGTCATCTGTTAACTGTCAGAATGTGGGCCTGATCCAGTGTATTTTTTCTCTTCAATTTAACAGGATTTTGATGAGAAGGTAGTTTTCAACTTGTGTACTGAAAACAGGATAGCAGAAAATGCTGTATGCTAATTATCTCTAAAATTTTACCACAGCTTCACCATCACAAATTTTAAATTTAAAGAAAATTCCTCCAAGATGGTTGAGTTTGTGTGTGTGGAGATAAAAGGAGAGTAGCATGTTTTGTTTTGATTGTTGTAATATTGGAATCAATTTTAGGGAATATCATAATCAAAGACTGACCGGAAAAGGAATACCGTTATTCAGACTTAAAACAGCAGCTACCCTCTGCTCTTCAACTGTCAAACCAGTCATCTTGAGGCCTCTGTAGCAGATTGATAGTCATATTAGCATCAAATTAAATCTTTCTTTTGCTGTGAGGCAATGCCCTCAGGATTTTGTTTTCTTATCCATTCATGGGATGTGAGCATGATATTTGTTGCCCTTGAGAAGGTGCTGGTGAGCTGCAGTCCTTGGGGTGTAGGTACATTCACAGCGCTGTTAGGGAGGGAGTTCCAGGATTTTGTCCCAGCGACAGTGAAGGAACAGCAATATAGTTTCAAGTCCGGATGGTGTGTGGCTTGGAGGGGAACTTGCAGGTTGTGGTGTTCCCATGCATCTGCTGCCCTTGTCCTTCTAGGTGATAGAGGTCACAGGTTTGGAAGGTGCTGTCAAAGGAATCTTGGCAAGTTGCTAAAGGGCATCTTGTAGATGGTACACACTGCTGCCACTGTGCACGGATAGTGGAGGAACTGAATGTTTAAGGTGCTGGATGGGATGCCGGTCAAGTGGGCTGCTTTGTCCTGGATGGTGTTGAGCTTCTTGAGTGTTATTGGAGCTGCACCCATCCAGGCAAGTGGAGAGTATTCCATCACACCCCTGATTGTGTCCAGTGGATGGTGGACAGGCTTTGAGGAGTCAGGAGGTGAATTACTTGCTGCAGAATTCCCAGCCTCTGAACTACTCTTGTAGTCATCAACGAGCATCCCCACTTCTGACCTTATGATGGAGGGAAGATCATTGATGAAGCAGCTGAAGATGGTTGGGCCGAGGACACTACCCCGAGGAACTCCCACAGCAATGTCCTGGGGCTGAGATGATTGACCTCCAATAACCACAATCATCTTCCTTTGTGCAGGCTATGATGCCAAACAGTGGAGAATTTTCCCTCAATTCCCATTGACTTCAATTTTGCAGGGCTCCTTGATGCCTATACTTAGTCAAATCTTGCCTTGATATCAAACATAATCAATCTCACCTCACCTCTTGAATTCAGCTCTTGTGTCCATGTTTGGACCAAGACTGTAATGAGGTCAGGAGCCAAGTGGCCCTGGCAGTATGCATTGGTGAACAGGTTATTGCCAAGTAAGTGCTGCTTGATAGCACTGTTGATAACCCCCCTTCCATCACTTCACTGATGATCGAGAGTGGATTGATGGGCAGTAATTGGCCAGATTGGGTTTGTCCTGCTTTTTGTGGACAGGAAATATCTGGCAAGGCAAGATTTGACCAAGTATAGGCATCAAGAAGCCCTGCAAAATTTTCCACATTGTCAGGTAGATAGTTGTAGCTGTACTGGAACAGCTTGGGTAAGGGTGCAGATAATTCTGGAGCACAAGTCTTTAGGACTATTGCCAGAATGTTGTCAGGATCTATAGCCTTTGCGGTGTCCAGTGGGTTCAGCCTTTTCTTGATATCGTGTGGAGTGATTCAAATTGATGCTGGGGATCTCAGAAGAAGGCCGAGGTGGATTATCTACACAACAGGCTGCATTTTAAGAACCCGATGCCTAAATAGGCGCAAATAATTGCGGCCCGCAAGCAAGGGGCCCATGTCACGGAACCATAGCAATTCCAAACGCAGGGGCTCATTAGCATAGTCAGGGCAGCTGCCTCCCCACTAGCCCCACCCCTACCACCCCCCCCCCCCCCCCCCCACCACCACCGGGAGGGGGTGGGTGAGCTATTGCTGGCAAAGGGATCAGGTGCCAATGCGTGGGCGTCGGTGCCATTTTTAAAGGGCTTAGAGTCCTAACTGAGCATTTAAATTTTAAAGGGACAGTTACGTTAAAGATTATAAAATGAATAAAATAATCTTTCCATGCACTCTCCCACCCCCGCAATGGCATTACACACGTCTACCCTTTCCCCCCAGAATACCTACCTTGCAAATTTGACCTTGCCCCCCACAAAGTTCAGAAGCTTTGTCATTTACCCCTTCCCATCACCACCACCCCCCGCCCCCCCAACCAATCCAAAGCATTGTAACCCTGCTCCCCCCATCCCGCACAGAGAGACTCACTTCCTCTCCCCTCCCCACAGGTGTCGCGCCACGTTTCTCCAAATGGGGATTCGAAGGCGCGGCATTGCCTGTCGCCAGAATGAAGATACCAACCTGCTGCCTGAATCGCTGCAGCCTGTAGGGTAAGTATCTATTTACATATTTTAATGCGGGTCCCATTGCTGAGCGCGGGGCGGCCGCCATGAGGCCTCGCCGCTGCTACCAAGATCGGTATGGGCCTGACGGCGCCGGGCCTCCTCCATTCTTATCTTCATTGCCCCCACCCCCCCCCCCCCCCCCGCCACCATTCCCGCTGTCAGAGAGGCTTTAAAATACAGTCCACTACTTCTGGCTGAAGATGGTTGTAAATGCTTCAGCCTTGTCTTTCGCACTGACATGCTGGGCTCCCCCAACATTGAGGATGGAGATGTTTGTGGAACCTCCTCCTCTGGTTAGTTGTTTAATTGTCCACCACCATTCATTACTGGATGTGGCAGGACTGCAGAGCTTTGATCTGACTCTTTGGTTGAGGGTTCACTTAGCTCGATCTATAGCTGAAACTGGTCTCGGCTTGATTTGAACAGCAGTCTTTATGGTAAGAAGCTAGTGTTGCAAAGCCACTATGTCCTCCAGATCATCTTGTTTCTTTTGTACAGACATACAATTTTTCACTAATGCTGCTATCGCCCAAGCTGATTTTTTAATTATGTATTTGTATAATAGAATGTGGCAACAGCAATTTGTATTTCTGTGCCCATTAAGGCATATCCCAAGGCACTTCCCAGAAGTATAATTGGACAAAAATTGACTTAATATCAACAATATTAAGGAGGGGAGACTGAAAGCTTGGTCAAAGAATGAGTTTTAAGGTCTTAAAGTAAGAGCAGGAGTCAGGGAGGTTTGGGATGGAATGCCAGTGTAAGATGTAGATGGCTGAAGGCTGAGCTACCAATGGCTCTTGTGCAGGATGTACAAGAGACCTGAGTCTGAGGAATGCAGAGTTCTTGGAGAATTATAAAGTTGGAAGATGTTACAGAGAAAGGAAGAGAAGAGGCCATGGCAATGAAGAAAAATTAAAATTTGAAGCACTGGGGGACCAGGAGTCAGTGCACACAGAGGTGATGGTGGGTGACTGAGACTTGGGGCAGGATTTTGGGTTTGGGGTCAGAAGCTTGATGCCAGGGTCAAATGGGGGTCCCAAACCCACACTGTGTTGGAAACAGTCACCCAACTGTGATGTTCTCTGATTTAGCCAATTAGTGGCCTGAGGTCTCACTCACCATCTGATTAAAGCTGGCAGGCAGGCTTTCGGAGATGGATGGGCCAATAGGAGGCTCTCCAGCACAGAAGGAGCTGCAGTCTGCCATTACAGGCAAGGGCTTGAGGTGACCTCTCAGCAACTTTTAACACTTTTGAATTAGAAAACCGGCCACAGCCACTGGGCCACCATTGTGAACAGGGATCCGCCCATCCGCCCCGCTCCCCCAGGTAGTCCAGGTAGGTGGGGAGGGCCTCAAAGCCTGCCTGGAGCGCTGGCCCGCTCCCCCCCTCCAACCACACACCGGGTCTGCCGCCGGGAGGCCGCCTCCAGGCAACTGGCCTATTCCCGAAACTGTGGGGGGCCCGCAGGCCGACTGGAAAATTCAGAGGTAGTGGAGGGGTTGAGAGAGATGGTGGAGAGGTGGTGGTTCTTATGGGCAAGATGAGATCAGAGAGGATATGGGTGGTATTGGAGAGAATCTAGAGAAAGAGGTTGGTTCAGGGCTTGAGCAGGGGAGTTTTGGCCAAGGTTTGGCTTGGTGGACAAGTGGAAGCAGGGTGCAGCAGAGATAGCTGCACAGATGGTCTCAATCTTTGTGACAAAAAAGCCCATGAGCTCCTCATATTTGATGTTGGGAGTGAGGATGAAGGAGCAAGGATATAGGTTTGATATATAAAGTAGAAACTTGGAAAAGTTCTTGTTTAAGCATTGCAGAGCTCTGAGATGCAGAGGGATCTGGATGTCCTAGTGCATGAATCACAAAAGTTAGTATGCAGGTTCAACAAGTAATTAGGAAAGCTAATAGAATGTTATAATTTATTGCAAGGGGAATTGAATACAAAAGTAGGGAGATTATGCGTCTGTTACATAAATCATTGGTGAGACCACATCTGGAGTATTGTGTACAGTATTGGTCTCCTTCTTTATGGAAGGATGTAAATGCTTTGGAAGAAGTTCAGAGAAGGTTTACTGGACGAATACCTGGAATGGGCGGGTTGTCGTATAGAGAAAGATTGGACAGGCTAGGCTTGTATCCACTGGAGTTTAGAAGAGTAAGAGGCCACTTGATTGAAACATATAAGATCCTGACGGGTCTTAACAGGGTGGATGTGGAAAGGATGTTTCCTCTTGTGGGAGAATCTAGAACTAGGGGTCACTGTTTAAAAATAAGGGGTCGCCCATTTAAGACAGAGATGAGGAGAAATGTTTTTTCTCAGAGGACCGTGAGTCAGTGGAATTCTCTTCCTCAAAAGGCAGTGGAAGCAGAGTCTTTAAATATTTTTAAGGCAGAGGTAGATAGATTCTTGATAAGCAAGGGGTTGAAAGGTTATCGGGGGTAGGCAGGAATGTGGAATCGAGGTTACAATCAGATCAGCCATGATTTTATTGAATGGTGGAGCAGGCTCGAGGGGCCGAGTGGCCTAGTCCTGCTCCTAATTCGTATGTTTGTATGTTCATATTTAATGTAGAGCAGCAGGATCTGTAACGGAGAACAGAGAAAGCACTTGGTGCCCTGAGTCGTCCAAGCAACCAGTTTATTCCCAATAAGTATAACATTATTGAATAATTTGCTCATTATGCAAACAGTTTATTCTGGAAAGAAGTAACTTATCAGGATGGAAATGTGTGCTCAAATATTGTAGCTTTAACCTCTGCTTGGGACAATAGCAGCTGGTCTCATTATTTTCAGATTTCCCCAGTGATTAATTCAGAAATTGTGTTCTTGAATTCTCAGGAGTATATAATCACAATTACATTTTTAAAGCCAATGTTCCTTTTAGCCTGTGGGAGGTATTCTCTTATTCTCTTCTGGTCTACGTGTGACTCCAGTCCACACCATGATTGCTTCTTAACCTTTTGAAATGGCCTAGCACACCACTCAGTGGTGCAACCAATTGCTAGAAGATCCACCACAATTTTCTCTGGGCAACAGTTGTACAACCAATCCATAAAACAGCCACTGGCACTTTCTCGAGACAATTAGGGATGTGCCATAAATGCAGCCTTGCCAGCATTACCCACATACTGCGAATAAAGAATAAAAATCTTAGCATTCTTGGTACCGTTCTGTTTGAACTCATCCAAACACTGCAGCACATGTGCTCACCTGCATAAAGTGCCATCCTCCCAACACCCTAGTCTTTATCAAATGACTCTCTATACCTCAGCAAGTTGACTTCAAAATTCTCTTCCACATATTGAAATCCCTTGCTCACCCTAAGCACCCTTTGAACTTGTGGCACAGGGTTCCTTTTTGGCCATATATCCACTATGTTCCTGCTCTGTGTAATATTTGGCCTAATGCTTTCCGCACTCACCTTCTTTCCAAATCTTCTTCAAAACCCTTTTCATTGACTGTTCCTTTGATCTTCGCCCCCTAACCCTCTCCATCTTTGCCACTTGCTCATTATTCACTGTTTGAAAATTCTTTGACATGTCATTCTGCACATGAGGATCACAACAGAAATACAAGTTGCTGTTTCTGCTGGGAGCAATGCAAGTTTAAGAGTTCAGGTGGTTTGTTTGTTATTAGTCTCCTGGGGTCAGAGAATGAGTAGGGGGTTCTGCCTTCAGGTTGTTTGACGTTGTTGCCTTCATTGTGTTTGTCTGGGCCGCTGTGATGATAGGGCAGTAGGGGCTATGCTGAATGGGCCTCGAATAACAAAAAAAATTAAAAGCAAGAAAAACAAACAAAAAATAAAATTTGCAATTCTCCTGTTTAATTGCAAAGCTAAGATAGGGAGAAACTGATTCCAGATAAAAATGTATTTGAACCAAGACCAGAATTCTGGTGTTCAACCATTCGCTAAAAAACACAATTCTTAATCCAAGCATAATGTAAACATTGAAAATTCAATCCAAGTACAAAATGTTCCCCAATTATCTAATTTAGCTACTTGCAATCTGTCCTGTGGTGAACTACATTCAGCAAGACCATTATTTCAGAAATCTATTCACTTTTTACTAATAAGCATCTTCATATTGAATCGATTCTAAATTGAGAATAAATAGTTAAATGGGTTGTGGTATTAAAGATTTCCGTATTCCCTTTTTTTATCCATATTTCATGGAAATCCTGATTCATGTATATGTAACTTTGTCAAATTAGATAAATATTAGAATTCAGCTGTGGCCTGACCACTAGTGTAGAATGTGGTATTAATTATCAAGGAAGAACTCATTTATGTGAGACCCGATGGAATGCAAAAAGGGCATTCTGCCTTTTATGACCATACGAGTTAGGAGCAGAAGTAGGCCATTCGGCCTGTCAAGCCTCCTCCGCCATTCAATACGATCATGGCTGATCTATTTCTGTCTCGAATTCCACACTCCCATCTACCCCCGATAATCTTTGATTCCCTTGCCTAACAAGAATCTATCTACCTCCCTGCCTGAGCCAGTCGTTTACAACAGATTGGGACTCTCAATCCTGTGCTCAATTTGAGAGTTAAATTCAAAGACAACTGGCCCCGATAGTTACGGGTAGGTGGGGTGGGGGTGCAGCACAGCCCTAGGGAGAAACCCGGAAATCTGAAGGACACATAGTTCCTGTCGAATTTAACATCAGAACCGCATTATCATTTCTATCTTCCATTTTCCGCCTGGCTGCTAGGTGGGAAGCTTATGGTAGAAGGCCACATCCAAGGGCCACTGGGGACACAGAAAGTTCAGGGGTTGTTGAAGTGGGGGGCTCAGAGTGGCAATCAGGAGGGAGGACGGCACAGGGAGGAATCATCGGGTCAGACTGGTAATAGGAATGTGGGGGGGGATTGGGACAGGTCACAGGGTCGATGGGGGGGGATGGGGGAGGTTAGGCCAGCAATCAGGAGAAAGGGAAAGATCAGCGTTTGCAGCGAGGAGGGTTGGCTGATTGCAGGGCAGGAAGCTTAAGAACAGGGGTTGGAGCAAAGAGGGGGTCAGCCGATCGTGGCAGCAAGGAGATGGTGCAATTGTCAGGAGGAAGGTGAATAACTTATTTGAGTGGCTAGGGGAGCACTCCTACTCCTCATGGCCCACAAGCAGTGCTCTAAAGAGTACTTATCTGCTGCAACCAGTTGCTCCCTTCTCCATTCCATGACTGGGTTTCCCGAGCCCTGGGAAATATGGCTCACAGCTGCTAGATTTAAATCAGGCTCCCAATTGCACTGTCAGAGCCTGATTTAAATATTATAATGAAGTGTCCTGCCACACACATGCCACACAACACATTGCCACAAGAATGCGGGTATGTGGCTGGTTGGGGACATGTTGCCCAATTTGAAATTGTTAACACCCACCCATCGGGGGAAGGGTTAATATCGACCCAACAAAAATGACTTGTAATTATATAGCGTCTTTAACGTGATCAAATGTCCCTAGGCATTTCTCGCCGCCGCCAGCCCGCATAAAATTGCAGCAGGGACTGGAGGAGGTCGGGAACTGCCCCCTGGCTTCCCACTCGATTTTACGGCCCCGCACCCCTCCCCCCCTCCCCCAGGCCACTTGTTTGGGGGGCGTAAAATTCCAGCCAAGGATGAGAATTTTTAAATTGAGGCATAGCCTAACTGGGAGTTAATGTGGGTCAGTGAGCAAACGGGGACTTGCTGCAATTTAGGATATGGGCTACTGACATTTGCTTGACCTCAAGTTTGCAAAAGGTAGAAAGTGGGAGGCTGGCCAGGAGTGCATTAGAATAGTCAAGTCTAGAGGTAGCAAAGACATGGATAAAGGTTTTCAGTAGCAGATGTGCTGAGGCAGGGCTAGAGACAGGCGATGTTACAGAAGTGGAAATAGGCAGTCTCAGCGATGGTGCGGATATGTGGCCTGAAGCTCATCCCGAGGTCAAATATGACACCAAGGCTGCCTCAGACAGTTGTCAGGGAGAGGGATGGAGTCAATGGCTTGGGAACATAATTTGTAGCAGGGACCGAAGACAATGGCTTTGGTCTTCCCAATATTTAGGTGGAGGAAATTTCTGCTCATCCAGTACTAGATGTCGGACAAGCAGTGCAAGGGTCGAGAGAGGTGGTGGTGAGGTAGAACTGGTGTCGCCAAAGTACACGTGCGAACAGTGTCCAAGCTGGCATTGTATGCATGTTGTTTTAGCCCCTGTCGTTAAGGCCTACCTGTCTAGAAGCAGGCATTAGCTAAATCATGTAGATCAGTGTTGTTTTGCCAGCTAAGGCCTTGCTCATGACCCAGTTATTGGGCGTCCTGAAAAATTCAGCTACCTTAAATTGGCATTTACTTAGCTTTCCTGCTGACCTACCTTGGCTCCTGGTCCCCAATGCCTCATATTTAAAATCCTCATCCTTTTATTTAAGTATTTCACAGCTTCGTCCTTCCCTATCCCTGTAACTTCTTCCAGCCTACAACTCTCTGAGAACCTTGTGTTCCTCTATTCTGGCTTCTTGGACATGCACCCGTTACTTAACCCCATTATATCGGTGGCCATGCCTTTGGCACTCTAGGCCCTATGCTCTGCAATTCCAACTCTGTCTCCTCATTTACGACTCTTCTTACCCCTTTGACCAAGCTTTTAGACACCCCTCCAATCTCTTTGTCTGGCTTATTTGTATCTGATTATACTTAGGTGAAGTGCCTTGGGCTATTTTTCTACATTAAAGATGTTATATAAAGTTGTTGTTGTCATTCTAACATTACTAACTATTATTCAACAATAAGCAATTCCATTTTACAATGATCTTTTCAAAGGTGCCAGTGCTACAGAAAACACCATATTTCACAGGAAATCACAGGATTAAACAGATATTTATGTGGCTGACTTTTTTTTTAAAAAAAGAAAAGGTCATATCTGCCTGGAAAAACAACCTGGAAAAAATGTCAACCTCCATTAAAGTCAGCACAGCTCCATATTACGTCACCTGAACCGCTGAAGAGAGAAGTAAAGATCTGAAATATCTATCCTGTGAGGATAAAAAATACTTTCACAAAACTACATTCTGTACCCGGAATTCAGGCTCTCTCACCAGAGAAACATCACACCCTCCAACCAGATCTTTGCTAAAATGGCAATAAGGCACCTTTTATACATTATAGAATCCCAATTTACTTATTTAGAGGCCAAAGACTAGAAACAGGCTGCAGCAGGCCCCTATAAAAGCGACAGCATGATCATCGTTACTGGGGTGTTAAGTCTATGAAAAACAAAAAGCAGTGCAAATCTGACCCGGCCAATGACTACCCCATCGGTCTACTCTCGATCATCAGCAAAGTGATGGAAGATGTCGTAAACAGTGCTATCAAATGGCACTTACTCAGCAATACCCTGCTCACTGATGCTCAGTTTGGGTTCTGCAAGGGCCACTCAGCTCCTGAGCTCTTTACAGGCTTGGTACTTGGACGAAAGAGCTGAACTCCAGAGGTGAGGTGAGAGTGATTGCCATTGACATCAAGGCAGCATTTGACCAAGTCGGGCATCAGGGAGCTCTAGCAAAACTGCAGTCAATTGGATCAGGGGAAAAAACTCTCCACTGGTTGGAATCATACCTAGTACAAAGGAAGATGACTGTGGTTGTTGGAAGTCAATTATTCAGTCACATGACATCACTGCAGGAGTTCCTCAGGGCAGTGCTCCAGGCCCAACCATCTTCAGCTGCTTCATCAATGAACTTCCCTCCATCATAAGGTCAGAAGTGGGGATGTTCACTGATGATTGTACAATGTTCAGCACCATTTGCAACTCCTCTGATAATGAACATTAGAACATAAGAACTAGGAGCAGGAGTAGGCAATTCAGCCCCTCGAGCCTGCTCCGCCATTCAATATGATCATGGCTGATCTCATCTCAGCCTCAACTCCATTTTCCTGGCCGTTCTACATAACCCTTCAACTCATTTCTAATTAAAAATCTATCTCCTCCTTAAATTTAGCCAATGTCCCGGCATCCACCGCGCTCTAGGGTAGTGAATTCCACAGACTCACGAACCTTTGAGAGAAGTAATTTCTCCTCATCTGTTTTAAATCTGCTACCCCTTATCCTAAAACTATGACCTCTCATTCTAGATTGCCCCACAAGAGGAAACATCCTCTCGATGTCTATTTTGTCAATCCCCTTAATCATCTTATATACCTCAATTAGATCTCCTCTCATTCTTCTAAACTCCAGAGAGTAAAGGCCGAAACTGCTCAATCTCTCTTCCTAAGACAAGCCCCCCATCTCTGGAATCAATCTAGCGAACCTCCTCTGAACTGCCTCCAATGCAACTACATCCTTTCTCAAGTAAGGGGACCAAAACTGTACGCAGTACTCCAGGTGCGGTCTCACCAATGCCTTGTACAGTTGCAGCAACACTTCCCTACTTTTACACTCTATTCCTTGAGCAATAAATGCCAAAATTCCATTTGCCTTCCTTATCACCTGCTGTACCTGCAAACTAGTTTTCTGCGATTCATGCACGAGGACACCCAGATCCCTCTGCACCGAAGCACTCTGAAGTTTCTCTCCATTTAGATAATATTTGCCTTTATATTCTTCAGACCAAAATGGATAACCTCACACTTATTCATGTTAAAATCCATCTGCCAAATTATAGCCCATGCATCTAACCTATCCATATCCATTTGTAAATTTCTTATTTCTTTATTGCAACTTACTGTCCCACCTATTTTGCTATCATCTGCAAATTTGGCTATAGTACCTTATATCCCTGCATCCAAATCATTTATATAGATTGTAAATAGTTGGGGCCCGAGGACCGAACCCTGTGGCACCCCACTAGTTACATCTTGCCAACCAGAAAAAGACCCATTTATCCCGACTCTGTTTTCTGTTGGTTAGCCAATCCTCAATCCAAGCTAATAAATTGTCCCTAACCCCTTGTGTATTAACCTTTTGTGCGGCACCTTATCAAATGCCTTCTGGAAGTCCAGATATACTACATCTACAGGATCCCCATTATCCACTTTGCTTGTTACAGCTTCAAAGAACTCGAGCAAATTAATCAAACATGATTTACCCTTCATAAAACCATGTTGACTCTGATGGATTGCGTTTTGACTTTCTAAATGTCCTGCCTGTTATTACTTCCTTAATAATGGATTCTAACAATTTCCCAATGACAGATGTTAAACTAACAGGTCTATATTTTCCTACTTTCTGCCTCCCTCCCTTTTTGAATAAGGGCGCTATATTAGCTTTTTTCCAATCCACTGGAACTTTTCCGTATCCAGAGAATTTTGGAATATTATTACCAATGGATGCACTATCTTCGCGGCCACTTCCTTTAAGACCCTAGGATGTTGGCCATCAGGCCCTTGGGACTTGTCTGCCTTCAACCCCAATAATTTGCTCAGTACTTTTTCTCTAGTCGTGATGATTGTTCTTGTTCCTCCCTTTCTATAACCTCTGTATTACCTGTTACTATTGGGATGGTACTAGTGTCCTCCAGTGTGAAAACTGAAGCAAAATACTGACTTAGTGTCTCTGTCATTTCTGTGTTCCCTTCTATTAACTCCCCAGTCTCATCCTCCAATGGACCATCATTCACTTTAGCTACTCTCTTCCTTTTATACTTATAGAAGCTTTTGCTATCCGTTTTTATATTTTGCGCTAGTTTTCTTTCATAATTTACCTTTGCTCTTTTTATTAATTTTTTAGTAACCCTTTGTTGATCTTTAAAAGTTTCCCAATCTTCCAGCCTGCCACTGGCCTTTGCAATATGGTATGCCTTTGTTTTTATCTTTATGTTTATTATTATTTTATAGAAACAGCACTGAAACAGGCCCTTCGGCCCACCGAGTCTGTGCCGACCAACAATCACCCATTTATACTAATCCTACATGAATCCCATATTCCCTACCACATCCCCACCATTCTCCTACCACCTACCTACACTAGGGGCAATTTACAATGGCCAATTTACCTATCCACCTCAAAGTCTTATTTGTGTCTTTCTTCTTCGGAGAAAACCAGAGCACCCGGCGGAGAACTTGCAAACTCCGCACAGACAGTACCCAGAACTGAACCAGGGTCGCTGGAGCTGTGATGCAGCGGTGCTAACCACTGCGCCACTGTGCCGCCCCGAAGTTATCCTTAACGTCCTTGCTTAGCCATGGATGTTTTTCCCCCCGTACAATCTTTCTTCCTCTCTGGAATATATTTTAGTTGGGATAAATTGAATATCTCCTTAAACATCTGTCACTGCTCGTCAACTGTCCTACCTTGTAGTCTTCCTGCCCTGTCCACTAGGGCCAAATCTGTCCTCATACCTATATAATTATCTTTGTTTAACTCCAGAATGCTCGTGTGGGACTCCAGCTTCTCGCCCTCAAACTGAATTTGAAATTCTAGCATGCTATGATCACTTTTCCCTTGAGGATCCTTAACAAAGAGATCATTAATTAATCCCACCACACTACACAACACCAAATCTAAAATAGCCTGCTCCCTGGTTGGTTCCACAACATATTGCTCCAAAAAAACAATCTCTAATACATTCAATGAACTCTCCCTCAAGGCTACCCTTGCCAATTTGACTAATCCAGTCTGTATGCATATTAAAATCACCCATGATTATTGATGTACCTTTCTTACAAGCCCCCCGTATTTTCTAGTTTATACTGTGCCCCACTGCGGAACTACTGTTTGGGGATCTATAGATTACTCCCACCAGGGACTTTTTTCCCTTGCTATTTCTTATTTCCACCCAGACTGATTCTACGCCTTGATCTCCAGTGCCTATATAATTTCTCACTACAGCACTGATCTCTTCCTTTACTAACAAAGCTACACCACCTCCTTTTCCTTCCTGTCTATCCTTCTGAAATACTGAATACCCTTGGATATTCAATTCCCAAACCTGGTTTCCCTGCAACCACATCTCAGTAATCGACACTAAATCATACCCATTTGTCTCTATTTGCGCTGTGAACTCATTTATTTTATTCCGAATGCTTCGTGCATTCAGATATAAAGCCTTTAAGTTTGTTCTATTATTAAATTTCCCTACTCTTGTATGATTCCTTGGTGCAATATGATGCTCGCATGTTCTGTCCCTAACTTTTATTTTCTGGGAACAATCAGCCTCACCACTAACATGCACTCCTACCTTCTCCTTTAACTTCCTGTTTTTCCATGCAACTGAACCCTCCCCCCCACTATTTAGTTCAAAGCCCTAACTACAGCCCTAGTTATGTGATTCGCCAGGACTCTGGTCCCAGCATGATTCAGGTGGAGCCCCTCCCATCGGAGCAGCTCCCTCCTTCCCCAGTACTGGAGCCAATATCCCACGAATTCAAACCCATTTCTCCCAAACCAATCTTTGAGCCACGCATTTACCTCTTTAATATTATTGACCCTGTGCCAAATAGCTCGTGGCTCAGGCAGTAATCTGGAGATTATTACCTTTTTGGTTCTGCTATTTAATTTAGCCCCTGGCTGCTCATAATCCCTCAGCAGAACTTCTATCCTCGTTCTACCTATATCGTTGGTACCTATGTGGACCACGACAACTGGATCTTTCCCCTCCCACTCCAAGTTCCTCTGCAGCCCAGATGAGATATCCTGAACCCTGGCACCAGGTAAGCAACAGAGCCTTCGGGACTCTCCATCCTGGCCACAGAGAACAGTGTCTCTGCCCCTAACTATACTATTCCCGATTACGACTACATTTCTCTTTTCTCCCCCCACTTGAATGGCTCCCTGTACCATGGTGCTGTGGTCAGTTTGCTCATCCACCCTACAGTCCCTGCTCACGTCCACACAGGGAACAAGAATCTCAAACTTGTTGGACAAGGACAATGGCTGAAGCTCCTGCAGCACTACCTCCTGGATCCCTCTACCTGCCTTACTCATAGTCACACCCTCCTGTCCCTGACCACTGGCCGAATTCAAGGTAGTTAATCTAAGGGGTGTGACTGCCTCCTGAAACACAGTGTCCAGGTAACTCTCCCCCTCCCTTATGTGTCGCAGTGTCTGAAGCTCAGACTCCAGCTCATCAACTCTGAGTCAGAATTCCTCGAGCAGCCAACACTTGTTACAGATGAGGTCACTAGGAACCACAATGGGGTCCACCAACTCCCACATCATGCAGGTACAACACAACAAGCAGTCCGTGTCTGCATGCAGCATGACCTGGACAACATTCAGGCTTGGGCTGATAAGTGGCAAGTAACATTCGCGCCACACAAGTGCTAGGCAATGACCATCTCAAACAAGAAAGAATCTAACAATCTCCCCTTAACATTCAATGGCATTACCATCACTGAATCCCTCATTATCTACATCCTGGGAACTTAGAATTAGAATTAGAACATTACAGCGCAGTACAGGCCCTTCGGCCCTTGATGTTGCGCCGACCTGTGAAACCATCTGACCTACACTATTCCATTTTCATCCATATGTCTATCCAATGACCACTTAAATGCCCTTAAAGTTGGCGAGACTACTACTGTTGCAGGCAGGGCGTTCCACGCCCCTACTACTCTCTGAGTAAAGAAACTACCTCTGACATCTGTCCTATATCTATCATCCCTCAACTTAAAGCTATGTCCCCTCGTGTTTGCCATCACCATCCGAGGAAAAAGACTCTCACTATCCACCCTATCTAACCCTCTGATTATCTTATATGTCTCTATTAAGTCACCTCTCCTCCTCCTTCTCTCCAACGAAAACAACCTCAAGTCCCTCAGCCTTTCCTCGTAAGACCTTCCCTCCATACCAGGCAACATCCTAGTAAATCTCCTCTGCACCCTTTCCATAGCTTCCACATCTTTCCTATAATGCGGTGACCAGAACTGCACGCAATACTCCAGGTGCGGTCTCACCAGAGTTTTGTACAGCTGCAGCATGACCTCCTGGCTCCGAAACTCGATCCCCCTACTAATAAAAGCTAACACACCATATGCCTTCTTAACAGCCCTATTAACCTGGGTAGCAACCTTCAGGGATTTATGCACCTGGACACCAAGATCTCTCTGTTCATCTACACTACCAAGAATCTTCCCATTAGCCCAGTACTCTGCATTCCTGTTACTCCTTCCAAAGTGAATCACCTCGCACTTTTCCGCATTAAACTCCATTTGCCATCTCTCAGCCCAGCTCTGCAGCCTATCTATGTCCCTCTGTACCCTACAACATCCTTCGGCACTATCCACAACTCCACCGACCTTAGTGTCATCCGCAAATTTACTAACCCACCCTTCTACACCCTCTTCCAGGTCATTTATAAAAATGACAAACAGCAGTGGCCCCAAAACAGATCCTTGCGGTCCACCACTAGTAACTAAACTCCAGGATGAACATTTGCCATCAAACACCACCCTTTGTCTTCTTTCAGCTAGCCAATTTCTGATCCAAAGCTCTAAATCACCTTCAACCCCATACTTCCGTATTTTCTGCAATAGCCTACCGTGGGGAACCTTATCAAACGCCTTACTGAAATCCATATACACCACATCCACTGCTTTACCCTCATCCACCTGTTTGGTCACCTTCTCGAAAAACTCAATAAGGTTTGTGAGGCACGACCAACCCGTCACAAAACCGTGCTGACTATCGCTAATGAACATATTCTTTTCAAGATGATTATAAATCCTGTCTCTTATAACCTTTTCCAACATTTTACCCACAACCGAAGTAAGGCTCACAGGTCTATAATTACCAGGGCTGTCTCTACTCCCCTTCTTGAACAAGGGGACAACATTTGCTATCCTCCAGTCTTCCGGCACTATTCCTGTCGACAATGACGACATAAAGATCAAGGACAAAGGCTCTGCAATCACCTCCCTAGCTTCCCAGAGAATTCTAGGAAAAATCCCATCTGGCCCAGGGGACTTATCTATTTTCACACTTTCCAAAATTGATAACACCTCCTCCTTGTGAACCTCAATCCCATCTAGCCTAGTAGCCTGAATCTCAGTATTCTCCTCGACAACATTTTCTTTCTCTACTGTAAATACTGACGCAAAATATTCATTTAACGCTTCCCCTATCTCCTCTGATTCCACACACAACTTCCCACTACTATCCTTGATTGGCCCTAATCTAACTCTAGTCATTCTTTTATTCCTGATATACCTATAGAAAGCCTTAGGGTTTTCCCTGATCCTATCCGCCAATGACTTCTCGTGTCCTCTCCTTGCTCTTCTTAGCTCTCCCTTTAGATCCTTCCTGGCTAGCTTGTAACTCTCAAGCGCCCTAACTGAGCCTTCACGTCTCATCCTAACATAAGCCTTCTTCTTCCTCTTGACAAGCGCTTCAACTTCTTTAGTAAACCACGGCTCCCTCGCTCGACAACTTCCTCCCTGCCTGACAGGTACATACTTATCAAGGACACGCAGTAGCTGCTCCTTGAATAAGCTCCACATTTCGATTGTTCCCATCCCCTGCAGTTTCCTTCCCCATCCTACGCATCCTAAATCTTGCCTAATCGCATCAGAATTTCCTTTCCCCCAGCTATAATTTTTGCCCTGCGGTATATACCTGTCCCTGCCCATCGCTAAGGTAAACCTAACCGAATTGTGATCACTATCACCAAAGTGCTCACCTACATCTAAATCTAACACCTGGCCGGGTTCATTACCCAGTACCAAATCCAATGTGGCATCGCCCCTGGTTGGCCTGTCTACATACTGTGTCAGAAAACACTCCTGCACACACTGGACAAAAACTGACCCATCTAAAGTACTCGAACTATAGTATTTCCAGTCGATATTTGGAAAGTTAAAGTCCCCCATAACAACTACCCTGTTACTCTCGCCCCTGTCGAGAATCATCTTCGCTATCCTTTCCTCTACATCTCTGGAACTATTCGGAGGTCTATAAAAGACTCCCAACAGGGTGACCTCACCTCTCCTGTTTCTAACCTCGGCCCATACTACCTCCGTAGACGAGTCCTCAAACGTCCTTTCTGTCGCTGTAATACTCTCCTTGATTAACAATGCCACACCCCCCCCCTCTTTTACCATCTTCTCTGTTCTTACTGAAACATCTAAATCCCGGAACCTGCAACATCCATTCCTGCCCCTGCTCTACCCATGTCTCCGAAATGGCAACTACATCGAGATCCCAGGTACCAACCCATGCTGCAAGCTCACCCACCTTATTCCGGATGCTCCTGGCGTTGAAGTAGACACACTTTAAACCAGGTTCTTGCTTGCCAGTGCCCTCTTGCGTTCTTGTAACCTTATCCCTGACCTCACTACTCTCAACATCCTGTACACTGGCACGACAATTTAGGTTCCCATTCTCCTGCTGAATTAGTTTAAACCCCCCCGAAGAGCACTAGCAAATCTCCCCCCCAGGATATTGGTACCCCTCTGGTTCAGGTGAAGACCATCCTGTTTGTAGAGGTCCCACCTACCCCAGAAAGAGCCCCAATTATCCAGGAAACCAAAACCCTCCCTCCTGCACCATCCCTGCAGCCACGTGTTCAACTCCTCTCTCTCCCTATTCCTCGCTTCGCTATCACGTGGCACGGGCAACAACCCAGAGATAACAACTCTGTTTGTTCTCGCTCTAAGCTTCCACCCTAGCTCCCTGAATTTTTGTCTTAAATCCCCATCTCTCTTCCTACCTATGTCGTTGGTGCCTATGTGGACCACGACTTGACGAGCTATATAAGTCTTGCTGCATCTGAACACGGACTGCTTCAGTATCTGAGGAGTTGCGAATGGTGCTGAACATTGTGCAATCATCAGCGAACATCCCCACTTCTAACCTTATGCTTGAAGGAAGGTCATTGATGAAGCAGCTGTAGAAGGTTGGGCCTAGGACACTCCCCTGAGGAACTCCTGCAGTGATGTCCTGGGACTGAGATGATTGACCTCTGACAACCACAACCATCTTCCTTTGTGCTAGGTATGACTCCAAGCAGTGAAACTTTTTCCCCTAATTCCCACTGATTCCAGCTTTGCTTGGGCTCCTTGATGCCTTACTCAGTCAAATGCTGACTTGATGTCAAGGACAGTCACTACTTGGAACTATAAGTTAGACTTGGAGCCATTCCTTCACTGTCCCTGGGTCAGAATCCTGGAACTCCCTTCCTAACAGCACTGTGGGTGTACCTACCCCACATGGACTTCAAAAAGGCAGCTCACCGTTATCTTCTCAGGGGCAATTAGGGATGGGTAATAAATGCTGGCCTGGCCAGCAATGCCCACATCCCATGAAATAATTTTTTTTTAAGTATTTGGAGGCCATTACTATCCTGTTAATGCCAATTTTGAGACGTTAAATTAAAATGGCCCCTCCTTATGTCTCACTCCTGCACTGTGCTAATTCCATTCTTCACACTGCCAGTCATGCTTCTTTCTAAGATGGAATGGAGTCAAACTTGGGGCAGTTTGATATTATGAATTCATTCCCGTTGTGAACTGTTTGTCATTCTTGCCTTTGGCACAAAGAGACCTTTCATCTCATTTCTTCGTACATTGATTAAAATGGAGTCCTCCAGAGTAAAAGGAAAATGTATTTGAACAGCATTCCGAAAGATGAAAGGAAGAGAAATTCTCCTTAACTCAATAGAAGATTTCACTAACTAATTTTGGTCTGGTTTCTTCAATATATTTGATTAAAGGACAGGAATAGTAGATTCACCATTGTTATAATATGTGAAACATTATCTGCGAATCATTGGGCCATATAAATATGGAAAACATTCCTTTCCTCCCACCGTATTGTGCATAGATGCAAAGGCTCAGCATAGATGTCATGCATTTGTAACAACTGAAATTAATTCTCTACCAGCCTATGAAGAAACAGAAAGAAACACAATCGAAGATGAAATTTCTAAGCAGCATCCTTTAAATTTAACAGTGAAGGTTAAATCATCATTTAACTTCAACAACCTGCTTTTCTGCATAATGATTTTCGGGAAGTGTGAGTCAGTTGCCACGGAAACAGAACAACGTTCGGCAGCTTGAACTTTCCATCAGTGGGAGGGTTCACAGTCTGTTGATATTCTATTACATTTCAGCATTATCAATAGCAATCGTAGCTTTGATCCTGATGCATTGCCAGCCTTGAGGGTGTCGCTGTGCATATTAATCACATACAGACCATGTTTGTCAGAAGTACCAGTTGACAAGAAAATCTGTGTTTCTTTCCCCATTTAAGAAGCCATAGTGGCAAGCACATGTGACACAATTTGCCAATTGTGTTAATGATGCTATTTCCTGGCTAATGGACAATTAAAAAAATTCCTCTTTCATGTCATCACAGGGAAAGATACAGTTGGACTGACGTTTACTATTTAGCAAAACAGCAATCATGATCAATAGATGTAACCTGGATCTGATTAATTAATGGCAATTGCATCACTTCCACAGCTCTTCAGCATTAATTCAAGGCTGAATCTATTTGCAGCACATGATGAAATGAGAAGACTTCATTCCCTAACCTGCTGTAAGCAAGTACAAGCGGAGACAAAACATGCTTCAGACTGCAGTCTCCACACGCTCTGGTTTCCAGGCACAAGCGGGATGGAATATGCATGTGCAAATGTACACATTCCCTGTCAATATTTACATTGTCATTCAGTTCCGAGGGTTTTTTTTGTTGCTTCATTTGAGTTGCATTGTCATTAAGAGATTATTACTCCAACTCTTTGCTACCTCCTTACTTTTAACAGCCTAAAGGTACCTGTGCCCAGCCATGTAGCTCATACTTTTGTTCTGTTGAAGGTGTTTGAACTGAATAGGCTGACACAGTACATACATCAACAACATTAAGATCTTGGGGGAAGTAGTGTAATGGGCAAATATTAAGCAAAGTGGGTGACAGGACATTGAGTCACTGTCCCCTTTAAAGGGTAATCATTCCAAGAATGTAACTGAAATTCAGCATCCGCATGAGGTAAAAGCTTTATTCCTCTTTAAGACAATGTCGACTGACAACTTTCAGAGGTTTGATGATTGTGGGAGCCAGGAGCACTCAGCTCCCCAGTCTTTTTTATTTTAACGTGATGAATCCTTCAGTATGATTTTGTTACCTTCAGCACTGGCAATTAGCCCAATGAGCATTCACCTTCATATGCATATAGCACTTTTCAGATGTTTAAACTACCACTTAACTAGTCATGTAATGGTGAGAGTGCGAGCTTAGCCGTGAAAAGCAGGCTACTGGAGGACATTGAACAAAGCAGAGGTTGTAAAGATGGATTATTATTTAAATAACTTTTAGCATATCTACATCTTAACAATTAAGGAGTGACACAGCTAGTTCTCATCACAGTATCAACACTGTAAGTTATTCCTACCTTATGCTACCATTATCCATTTCCTAATTGCATATTAACCCTAAAAGTCATGTGTTTTGATGAAGCAGTGCCAAATTATAGTTTTATCTATTAACTTTCTGAATTTATTAAGTTTGGAAATTGATGGTTATCACCAGAAAATAACAAAGCAATTTACCAGGGGCCCTATTTTAACCCCTACCTGCCTGGTGGTCACTTAAAAATGAACAGGTTACAAAACACACTCAGATCCTTACCATTTCCAATTCTAGCCTGCAGGTTTGTGCAGGTGGTGGGAGCCCGATATACTTAATAACAAATTAAACCCAATTACACAACTGTAGAAGTAAGGGCTTTCATAGCAAACTTAATTACAAATAAAGTGACTATATTTAAAGGGTATAAAAATATGTGTGATGTGTCCATTGAAGGCAGGAGCTTAGAATTTCTGACCAGTGAACTTCATGTAGGAATGCTTAATACATTCATACTGCATTTCATAGAGATACAGCACTGAAACAGGTGCACCAAGTCTGTGCCAACCATCCACCACCCATTTATACTAATCCTACATTTAATCCCATATTCCCTACCACATCCCCGCCTTCCCTCAATTCTCCTACCACCTACCTACACTAGAGGCAATTTACAATGGCCAATTTACCTATCAACCTGCAAGTCTTTGGCTGTGGGAGGAAACTGGAGCACCTGGCGGAAACCCATGCAGTCACAGGGAGAACTTACAAAGTCTGCACAGGCAGTACCCAGAACTGAACCCGGGTCGCTGGAGCTGTGAGGCTGTGGTGCTAATCACTGCGCCACTGTGCCACCCCTTCTTGTATGCAACATACTTACTCCAGCATTAACTCAAATAAAATTAATAAGTTAGCACTAAAATAGCACAGACAGGAAGGCAGTAAAAACATTAACAGTAAACAGTTCTACATGAAGTTTGCTGATGATAATTTCTACCCTAGGTTTCATGACCTATTATTTACTTGTCGCTATTTACATAGTATCAATGGTTTTGTTCTGGACCAGGCACTGTCTGCTTATTTAACAATGACCATGGCTCATTTTAATTTTTTTCCCCAAATGAATTATCAGTTAAGCCTATTTGTAGGATGTAAATAAAATATGAAATAAAAATGACTTTCCCTTATGTGTCGGTTTTATTACATGCAAGTAGTAGTTTGTTTAGCTCCGTGACCTGTTCCCACCATTGCTGCTGTTTTTCTTTTGCTTATGTGTCATGTCCTGTGATGTTGATGTTACTGCCACTAGTGTTTCTGCTATGTTATTCTTCTCTCATGAAAACATTGTCATTCTAACACAGAAGGAGGCCTTTCTGCCCAATGGTCCTGTGCCAGCTCTTGAACTGGTAGTATCAACTGTACTCTCCTTTTTCCATGTCCTTTTCTGTTACTCCTTTTCAAATCATTATCTGATTCTCATTTTAAACAATGTTATAGTTTCTGTCTCAATAGCCAATTGTGGTAAAGCACCTTAATAACCATCTATATAATAAAATAAACTACTTCATTCTTCCAGTGATAATGAAGTTTTACAGTTTGTGTTCCTGATTCACCAACAAATGGAAGCAACCTTTAGCTAGCGAACTCTCAATTTCTTTCATAACTTAGAAATCCTTTGACTCCACCTCCCTTCAACCTTCAAAGTTTTCGATTGTGACTGGGGGGAGGCCAAAGGGTTCTGCAACCAAGGCACGCTCTAATTGATCTGGCTTAAGGGACTGAATGCACGATTCCTTTTCCTTGGTCATCTGTGTTACAATTCATATGCCAGTTGCTTCTGTTCTTTTATTGTTCTCTCAGGTTCTTCTTATTTGCATCTATTTGGTTAATCATTACTATTTGTAATTGTTCCTTTACAAGTGGTTAAATGTCTCCACTACAATGGATAGGTTCCAGTAGCACGAGCATGAATCGTCAACCTCCCCAACATCTGTCCTCAATGATGATGTCATCAGAAACAAAGGCCCTGATATTAGCTCGGAGGTGGGGAGGGACCCAGGGGACTTATTTTGAGCTCCAAAAATCCAGAACAGGTTTCATGCAGATCCTGCCAAATTTAATGGCAGAACCTGATTAACATTTTTTTCTCCATTTCCCAGTCTCACCCAGCCAGATTGAGAAGCTGACTGGCTTTCAGGCAGATGGGCCTTCAGCACAAGGTCACAGTTGGAGAACAGAAAAGAGGGAGGGAGGGAGGGAGGAACTGGAGGACACAGGGTGAGATCGGAGGGTTAATGTCAGGGGAAGGTCAGAAGGGCCTCAGAGGAGAGATCGGAAAGGCTCAATGGGGATGGAGATCGGGAGGGTTGGTGATGGAGGGGATCAGAGGCCTTATGAGGAAAGATCAGAAAAGTCAGGGGAGATCGGAAGAATTGGTGTCGGTGGGGAGATCAGAAGGCTCTCCGGGGATTTGGTGGTTGGTGGGGGGGGGGGGTTGCTGGAGAGGAGAGGGCACAGGTGAGATCAGAATGGTCAGGGGAAATTGGAAGGGTCAGGGGTAGATTGGAACAGTTGTAGGGGAGATCAGAAGGGTGGATGGAGGAGATCGGAAAGATTGGAGGTAAATCAAAGAGTCAGTGGGGAATATCAAAAGAGTTGGGGGATAGATCAGATGGGTCAAGGAGGGGAGATTGAAAGAGTTGGCGGGGAGATCAGAAGGGTTGGGGGGAGACGGGAAGGGTCAGGGGGCTGATCAGAAGAGTTGGAGGGCGATCGGAAAAGTTGCAGGGTGAGATCAAATGAACTGGGGGTGAAATTGGAATGGTCGAAGGAAGATAAGAATCGTTGAGTGGGAAATTGGAAGAGTCAGTCGGGTTTTCAAACATGGGAGCAAAGAAAACTAGAAACAGGTTAGCAGCTCTGTTCAAAAAGCATCGAAAAGGATATGATACCAATGCATTATATAGGAGTATATAGATTGATATTTTAACCATTCTGAATGAGACATTGAAATGATAGTAGTTACCTAACTTGCTGTAATCTTACTAGTGTTATGAGCTCAGTGAGACCATTAATGTTAAAAATATGAGATATGAAACCCCAGACCAACTTAAAGAATTACATGACAAGATTTCATGTTTTAATACTTTAATTATAACAACTAAACTAAAAGAAAGGTATTTTCTTTACTTATTAAAATACTTGAAACCTCACACCAGACCTATACGTTACACAGTCCACTTTGATGGTGAAATCTTTGCAGTTAAAAGTCCCAAACTCTTCCCAGTTGCAATGGGTTGGATCTCCCAAACCTTTTCAAAATCAGTGTCCTCTTCTTTCCCTTCTCCGGGCACTTCCGAGCTGGATGTCCATGAATAAGGGATTTCCTCATGATCCTGCTGATCTTCTACTTCTCTGCAAGCTTCAACTTTCAAAACAGGTTCAAGTCTTCGCAGCCTTCCGCTGTCTCAGGCTTCTGAGAGTAGGTATTCCCTCTCTCCCTCTCGAGGCTACCACTGCCACTTGTCTTCCTTACCGTCTTTTCTGAGGCTACAACTGTTGAGTTCCATGCTTACAGTCTGTCTGCCTTCAGAAAATCTGTCAAATTTATCAGGACACAAAAGTCAATAGCTTATTGTCCCTTTTCAAATATGCAAAGTCCAGAAGTCTGGTTTCACAGAGCCACCTGGGCCTTCCATTGTTCCCAGGTGTTAACAGCTGCTTGGTACATTTGCATCTTCAGAATCACTGACTCCTTGTTTCCGATCCGAAAGTCTGGGAGGGTGAAACCCATTTTTCTTCAGACGTTAGCCCTGTAGTCTCTGTTTTTTCAAAAGAAGTTTTTGATCTGTGTTCTCTATTGTCATGGTACCCAAGATTTCTGTTTTATCTTTCGCAGAGTGGATGTGAGGTCACCTGATCTTCTGGACTCCATCTTAAACTTTTTAAAATCACAATTTTTAAAACGTAATCATGTTTCAAAGTCTAGCGTTCATAACATTTGTTCATTTAGATCATAGTACCTAAGCCTTTCCAATATTGATAGATTGAACTAGACTTACAGCTTTGCAGTAAGAACCTTTGGCATTCCTTGTGAATTTAATATCAACAAATGTCAAGTGCATGTATCAGCAACTCCATTCCTACAGAATCTTTTACGCTCAGGCAGGTCAGATCAGCTTTGAGGACACAGCGAAGTAAATGGCATTGAGTAACTGTTCATATATAGCCCCTAGCATTGAAGAAAAATGTTAAATGGCCAGAAAAATTGTCTAATTTACCATATCGTTCTTATATTTGTACAGTCATAACAAAAACACAGTAAAACTGGCAGACACTGAGCTTGTAACCTGCCTAAAGGCCAAGCAGTCATCAAATTCAATTATGTCTTAAAGCTTGAATGTTCTCAAAATGAAAAACGATGGCAAATAGAAAAAGAGAATATAGAAACAAAACAATCACAGGGCAAATGTGCATGCTTTGTTTTTAATTTCATATAAAATTTGGAGTTAAATACGGTGACAAAATAATTTCGAATATTCCACGAGCTGTGAACTGTGAAATATATGTTTTCCCAGCTGTCAGTACATGAGTAGAAAACAAGCAAAGTCTGCTGCTCCAGGGTGCGGTTGTATCCCTGAACTAACTGGCAGGAGAAGGGTTAAAAGGTTTTGTGTCTGTAACAGAAAGTGGCCACTGCCCTATTTCATCCACATGAATAAATTCACCCAGAGCTTGGGTTTTCATAAAAGTGTATCTTGTTATTTAATCTAAGGCCACCCCAACATCAGGGTTCTCTGCAATAATTGTAATAAGACCCCAATTAATCTTTCACAGTCATCTCTAATTACCTATTCAAAACAAGCTTCTGGCCTATATTGGACCTGGCACCTTGAACTCATTAAAGGAGGCGGAATACAAAATTGCATGCAATGTAAAATTTAACAGGATAAGTGGCTACATCTATTAGGAATGTAGTGGAGTAATAAATTCAGCCTTTAGAAAGGCTAAATGGGGCAAAAGGTTGTTGTTAAACACAAGTTGCAACCAAATATTTGTGGAGGCAAAAAACTAATCCTCTGCCTGTGCAACAAGATGGTACTTCAACTGGAGGAGTGATCAAAAACCACAAGCCTTGCATTTCCTTGCAGGAGGCAACCTGGCCAACTATGTGAATAAGGGTATGCAGGGAATAGGGGAAGGTGAAACAACAGTAATCCCCCAAGCATTGAGCCAGTGCATCTGGTTTCTCTTCTCACTCTCACACTGACATCACAGCGTACCAAGCAATGCAAGCTCGCTGTAAGGTGTTCTGGAGTTAACAATGCAACATCTGTTCTTCTCATTATGAGCCTGGAAGTGGAGCCTGTCAGCTCTCCCTTACCCCAGAAAAAGAGTTGTCTCCATTTGTGTGTGTGTTCTCAAGCCAAAGATCAGCAGAACCTCGAGATAAACAGACCAAAAATGGCCACTTCCGCAATTTTCTCAGGGGTTACGATGATCAACTGCAAAAGTAATGCAGAAGATTAGGAGAATCTGGCAGAAATTCAAGGTCAACATCTCACAGCATTCACCACAGTTTGCAGCCACCAGCACAGCTACACGCATCTTGGCAGATAGAGTTAGTAAGCTTGAGAAGCTGACACTGAGTGATGGCACAGGTGAGACGGACCAAATGGTATTGGTACAAGTGAGGAACCTGCTGCCTGGACAGCCACAAAGCTTCATCAATACCCCACAAAGATAAATACATTTGAGGAAGGCCATTCAGCACATTTAGCCTGTTGTTTCTTACAAATCTACAATTCCCCACCCAGCCAACTGCCCCTAGAATGACTTTAGATTTTTTTCCTCCACTCCCTTACCCAGGCCATTCCAGACATTAATCACTCTTCATATGACCAAGTGTTTCCTGATATCTAACCTGAATTTGCCTTTTTAACAGTTTGTACCTTTGCCTCTTGTGAAGCAGTCATAGTTCAATTTCAAATAGCACCAAGAGTTGGTCTTTTCTCTTCCATTTAGTATCTTACATGCCTTAGTAAAGTCAATTGCCTTCCTTCAAAAGTAAAGAGTCCAGATTTTTCTAACCTTTTTTCTAAATCAATCCTTTGACTGTCGGGATAAATCATGTGACCCTTGTCTACATGGCATTCAGGGCTTAAATGTTTACGATGTGCTTCAATGACCAGAATTGAATGGAGTATTCAATGTACAGACTGACCAGAGCACTATACAGTTTCAGCATGATGGCCTCAAGCTACTGATCTGGCTACATTGCTTTGCTCGGTTAATTACTGCTTTGCAATGATTGGGCATGATCAGTGTAGAGTATACCTCTTTCAGTCTTTCTTCTTTCTAGTTCAGTGCTATTTATTATGTTCCCCACTTTCTTTCTTCCAATGTGTATGTCATATTTTGGAACTTCTAAATATTTTTCCATGGGTCTTCGTATCATTTTTATTAAAATGGTGCTATTAAATTGTTAGTTCCCACAGATTTCAGTGCTCAAAGCAGCCCATGCTGGGGGTAGTGTATCAGATTTCACTATTATAATCCCAAGCCCAAGCAAGCATATGACTAGATAGTGAGTAATAAAGGTAAACACCCAATCAGAAGGAATATATGGGCTAGTTATGCTGAATCCAAGAGAATATGTAGTGTGGACCCAATCGTTATAATGGTTATTTATATTGAATTTCATCTGCAATAACTCTATCCACTCACAAATATCACCTGTAGTTCCTTGAATGCTTCATTAATGTTCTTCTGCCTCCTCCTCCCAAGTTTAGTATCATATGCAAGTTTGATTAATATTGAATCTCTAAATCCATGTTATTTAAAATCAGAAACAGCAGTCATCCAATGCTGATTATGGGCACTGCATTCTATATTTCCCAAGTCCCACTAACTAGTATGTGCTACTTCATCTCTTTCAGTTTATCATCTCTAAGTTCTACCCCGGAATCCTACTGCCTTAGGATTATGTAATTCCAGTTCATTTTAAAATTTATTACAGCTTCCTGGAAGTTATAGTACACCATCTTGGACTTTCCAATGTACACCTGAGATATTACTTTCTCAAAAAAAGTCAAGGTCAAGCAGAATCAACTCCATTCTGAAAGCGATAGCTGCCAGTTACTAGCTTACTTTCATACGGGGCATCGTTTGTTCCTAATGATCAATTCCATTAATTTACAAGTTAGCAGTAATGAATCTGTAGTTACCCAGGTTTGTCTCATAATCTTTCTTGAAAATAGATACCCTGTTGGCTTGTTTCCAATCCAGTAGGACCACTCCTCTGTTCACTGACTCTCAAGATAATTGCCAGAACTTAATCGATTTTGTCCCAAGTATACCTTAGCATCCATGCTTGAGGGTTATTAGTTCTAACCCTGGAAGGCTATTTTGCATATCCATGAAAATTATATCAAAGTCAGTAAGTTTAGTTGCAGTATTTCTAATGGATGCATGCCAGAAGGTTCTTCTCAAACAAATGCTTCCAGAAAAAATGATTTAGTATGTTCATTATTTCATTTTATCCTCAACTTCAACTCTATTTAAAAGAGCTGTCACATATACCGGAAGTGCGATGATACAACAATCATGGACTAACTCTGAAGAGTTATGAAAAATGGACTATGTCTTTAAAAAATAAACCTTTATTTTAAAAATGGTCCAAAATGGCCACTGAAGAAAAGGGGACTGGCCTTTTCTGTATTCAAACAGTCTGACAAATACAAAGGACAAATCTTCAAAGCCAAAAGGTGTTAATGAAACCCATCTTACACCTATGCTGAAAACATTGCAGAATATTCATCTGAAACAATGGAGATGTGAAGTAGCCACATTCTGGCCATTGTGCAATCGCAATTGAGAGGAGAGGAGAATGTCTGCTACCAGGAGGTGAGAGGTGGCACAGTTTTACAGTTTAAAAAAACAGCCAGAGAGAATGAGAGAAACTGATCCAGAAGGTGAAGCTACTTGTAACAGCTTGAGTTCCAGTCAAGCCAGGAAGCCCTGCTGAAAAATTCCAACATCTACAGTATATAGTAGTGAGAGCTAGAAGTAACACAATATCCTCAACAGAACCTTCAATCAAGAATTTACACTCATCTCAGGCCTACATCCATCTAGAACTTGATTCTCAAAGAATTCAATAGGTTTATCATAACAGTCCCGTCCCCCCCCCCTCCAAACCCCCACTAAAAAAACACCTTCCTCCTTCCCTTCTCTTTCTGTTTCTTCTTGTGTGTGTGTTTGTGTTTGTGTGTGCGTGCACATGCGAGTGAATGCATGAGTGGATGCAGTTGCGACAATTTTGGGGTAAGGCAATTGACTTACACTTTTTTAGAACCTACAAGAAAACCTGTCGCTGTCTATTTGAGAAATAAAACACCAAGGGGCTCAACTCTAATACAAATACACTTGCTGCGGTCAAGTGGGAGTTGAACAGTGGGAATCACCCAAACCGCTCACCACGTGACTGTAAAAAATTGGGGGGGGGTCGAAGACAGGATCTGAACCACCAGACAAATGAGAGAATTGGAAAACGGGAGGAAAACTGACCTCGAAAATTGTGGAAAAATAAACAAACAGATTTTTTTTGTATTCTTTATGGTGCTAGAAACAAAAGCGATGGCCACATTTAATGCTAAGGAGTTTGTACAGCAGGCAGAGATGCCCCATGATAAGTTAAAAAGGTTAAGTGCTGAAGATTTAAAAAGCTTAGCTACAGAGATGGGAATCACTTCCAGACAAAAGCAATAAAACCTGAACTATTGAAAAATCTAGACAAACATTTTAAACTTGCCCCTGAACTAGAAGAGAACAGAAAGGAACCAGAGACTGAAAAAATAATAATTCCAGCTAGAATATAGTTGCAGATGAAAAGGGAAGAAATACAGTTTCAGTTACAAAAGGAAAGAGAGGAAAGAGAATTTCAGTTGAAACGAGAGGAAACGCAATTGCCAAGGGTTGAGTTACAGAGACTGCAAACCGAAAATCAAAATGTTACCAGTCACTCAAACCTTATCCCTAATGCAGAGCAAAACTTTGATGTGCTGAGACACTCAAGAACACTGCCAAAATTTAATAAGGAGGAAGTTGAGTCATATTTTATCTCATTTGAGAAAATAGCTACCAGGCTAAAATGGCCGAAAGAATTTTGGACTCTCCTCTTATAAGGTGAGTCCATGGGTAGGGCTTGTGAAGTCATTTCCCTGTTATCAGAAGAAAGTCCCTCTGTTTATGAACAAGCTAAAACTGCAATTCTAAATGCATATGATCTCATACCAGAAGCACATAGACAGAAATTCCGACACACCTGGAAAAGACCCAGACAGACTTGCATTGAATTCGAAAGAATCAAGCACATGGCCTTTGATTACAGGATACGATCTCTCAAGCTAGAACACTCATATGAAAACTTGAGAGAAGTGATGTTGCTGGAAGAGTTCAAAAATAGCATCCCAAGTAGTACAAGAACCCACATCGAAGAAGAGAGTCACAAATTAAGGGAAGCAGCAAAAATGGCTGACAACTATGAAAGAATACCTAAATCCCTAGCTCTGACTAAATGTGGGTCTACAAGCTAGGGAGAGACAGCAGAGATGCACAGGAAGCAGAAATGGGCACGAGAGAAAAGGAGAGCAGGGAAGAAAAACACGGCCAGTCTCCAACTTTTCAAAGAACCCAGGGGATAGACTAGTAGTGGTCTGCCCAACATGCTTCCAGTGTGACAAATCTGGGCATGTCCAGGCCAATTGTTGGTCTGCCAAAAAACCAGCAGGAGGCATTGCAGTCAAGCCTGTGTCTGTGGCTTTGAAAGTAATAGGCCTGTGCTCTGATATAATGCAAGAGCAGAGCACATATCAGAACTTGCACAAAGGAAAAATGACTCCCTTTGTGTTCCAGGCACCAGACAAACAAATAACCATCCTCAGAGATATCGGTTGTTTTCAGACCCTACTGGCAGCCAAACTGACAGAAGTGCCATTGGAAAGCAGAACAAATACCATGGTATTAGTAAAAGGGTTTACTGGAAGATGCTTGAAAGTTCCTTTAGTTAAAATTTACCAACAGAGTAAGTTGGTCACCGGGGTAGTGACAGTCAGAATCATTCCGAGCTTTCAGGGGGAAGACATATTGCTGGGCAATGACTTGGCAGGAAGCACAGTATCATACCTAGAGGGTCCAGAACAGTCCATGGAGACTGGAGAAACTGAGGGGAGCAAACAAAACCCTGTATAGCTGGAGAGAGGTGTGAAGTCCCAAAAATCCCACAGAGGGCAATCAAACCAGAAGAATTTAAAAGGGCCCAGATAGAGCCAAAAAAGATTTCAAGAAGCTAAGATAAAAGCTGAAAAGCTGAAAGAAAAGCAACCAAGATATGATTAGCTGAAACTATTTTTAAAGATTTAGATGGGAACAAAGAAAGTTCCTAAACAGGAAGACCAAGAGTGAGGGAGATGCTTCACCTCCTCCAAGTGCCACAGGGGAGTGCAGTAGAAGCTGGACAACCCCCTATGAGCAGTAGTGTCCCAGAGGACATGGGGCAGATTATGGAAAAACTTATCTCTGAGCAAAAGGAAGAGGGAAGGTAACATACTGTAAAGTGAACCACACTTGTGAAAATCACAAAAAAACTAAAAGTGAGGTCAGCTTGGATCTACCCATTGAAGAATCACATGATCAGATTCCAAATCCAAAACTAGTCAAACCCAACAATTTAGAAAGAGGGAAAAAAGAACCAGTAAGAAAGTTTAGGATCACACCACCGTACACATTCATTTCATTCACTTCTCTATTTTACAACTGCTATAGTTGGAATTGTTATTAACAGCCATTTGGGGTTGAAGTTTACTTTTTTTAAAATCATCCTTTCTTTGAATGAGGTACCATAAAAAAATGGCAGCCCTTTTGGTTACGTGTTGTCAAATGGGGTTGTAGTTTCTCTCACACCAGGTTGTATGACTTTAGGAATGTTAATCTCCAGGACCAGCAAGAACAATTGGCAGGAAGAAATCCCAGATGCCTCGCAGGGGCTAAAAACAATGTATCCCCACTATCACCCTAGAAATAAGAACTGTCAATGTGCCGGAAGCTGAATGGTTAATTCCGTGTATTGTGGAAGCAGCAGTTAAGGGTTTAAAGCTTATACAAACAGGGAACCTTGTCACAAGCAGTAACAGAAATGTGCATACTACAAGTTTCACCAACAATCATATGGTCCTGGAGATTTAACATTTCTAAAGTCATATAAACTGGTGTGAGAGAAACTACAATCCCATTTGACAACACATAACCAAAAGAAATGCAACTTTTTGATGGTATCTCATTCAAAGGAAGGATAATGAAAAAAAGGTAAATTTGAACCCCAAATGGCTGTTAATAACAATTCCAGCTGTAGCAGTTGTAAAATGGAGGAGTGAATGAAATGAATGTGTACAGTGATGTGATCCTAAACTTTCTTACTGTTTCACTTTTCCCTCTTTCTATCCCAAAAAATAATCAATATAAAAATGAAATCCAAGGAATTTCATTTTTTCCCTTTTGGAGGAGGTGTCACGCACACCAGAAGTGCAATGATACAAAAATCATGGATTAACTCTGAAGAGTTATGAAAAATGGAGTTGTCTTTAAAAAAAGAACCTTTATTTTTTAAATGGTCCAAATGGCCACCGAAGAAAAGTGGATTAGCCTTTTGTGTATTAAAGCTGACAAAGACAAAGGACAAATCTTCAAAGCCAAAAGGTGTTAATGGAATCCATCTTACACCTATCCTAAAACATTCCAGAATTGAATGTCTTCTTCTGAAACAAAGGAGGTGTGACGTAGCCACGTCCTGGGTCATTGTGCAATCACCATGCAGAAGAGAGGAGAATGGTTCCGATCAGGAGGTGAAAGGTGACACAGTTTTACCTTTAAAAAAACACAGCCAGAGAGAGAGAGACTGATCCAGAAGGTGAAGCTACTTGTAACAGCTTGAGTTCCAGCCCAGCCAGGAAGCACAGTGCCCTGCTGAAAAAAATCCAACATCTACATTATACAGCAGTGAGAGCTAGAAGTAACCCACCATCTTCAACAGAACCTTCAATCAAGAGGTAAATCTACAGTCATCTCAGGCCTACATCCATCCAGAACTTGATTCTCAAGAGTATTCCACAGGTTTATTGTAACCTTCCCCCTCCCCCACCCCACTAAAAACCATCTTCCACCTTCCCTTCTCCATCTGTTTCTTCCTCTGTGTGTGTGTGTGCTCGTGTGTGTGTGTTTGTGCGAGCAAATGTGTGAGTGGATGCTGTTGTGACAATTTCAGGATAAGGCATATCAAAACTTGTCACTGTCTGTTTATTTCTGAAATAAAACACCAAGGGGCTAAACTCTAATACAAATACACTTGCTGCAGTCAGGTGGGGAGTTCAACAGTGGGAACGACACACGTCACACCATGTGGTCGTAACAGTCTTCTTTGATAATGCTCTTGCTGTTATAGTACTGAAGAGTTTCTTAATATGGCTATGCTCATTCTGGTTCCCTCTTTTCCCCTCTGACTGCATTGTCTTTATTTTTTTAGAGGATTCTGGACTCTTCCCAGTAGTTTGACTCTGTTTGTTTTTCTGCCTTAACTTTCTACTGTTATCTTATTAACCTATTTTGAATTATGTTCCTCTATTTGTCCTGCATGTTCAGTAGTATGCCCTTAATGATATTCCTTTGTCTTCAAGCTGAAATTTTCTTGAGTATTGTCTCCTAGTTGATCTGTTTAAGCTCTTAAACCTTTTACTGAACTTGGGCCTTTTAAAATTGAATGTGGCATTGGTCAGCTGTATTATGCACCAATTACTATGCAGTGGGCATGTAGATAGAAGTGCTGGGCCAGTCGCCCAATGCTTTATTCACTTGTTAGATACATTTGTGGCCAGCCCCTGGGCTAATACTTCAGATGATCCCGCAACTAGCTTGAGAGGAGGCAGATACAGACAATATGTGAGCTGTGTCCTCCGTATGTTGAAGGTTGGCTACAGGTGTTCTTGCAACTGATGACACAGATGTACAACTGACTGACATGGACCTGCAGATCCAGTTGTTCTTTGTCATTGCTGGGTAGGCTTGGTAGGAGATACAGATACGTTTTGGGGTGTAATGATGGGTGAAAGACAGTTCAGCTCTGGGGTTTTCTCAGCTGCATGACATGACTTCTTTCAACGTCTACCATTTCAGCTATAAAATAATGCAATTTAAATTTATTTCAAGGAAACATCATCATTCATTTTAATATTTCCTGCAAAATTCCAGGGTCCCAGTAACATGTATTTGATAGTTTCCTACTGATTGAATCAAAGTTATTAGCATGTCTGCTCTTCCACAGTTTATCTTTTCTGCTAAATTCTTGGAAATTCTGCAAATATAGTGGGCTTCCTGGGGATTCTCTAACTATTTTTTTTCCACAGAAACATTTTAATCAGGTTCTGTTGCTGAAAAGCAAAAAAAAAAATAAAATGAATGCACAGCAAATGAGCATAAACATTTTAAAAAAGTTGGAAAGAAGAAAAGGAAAATTAATTACTAATGCCATTACCCTTTTAAGAATTCCTTTGCACAAAAAACTTTGCTTTACATGCACAGCAAGTGGGTGGACTTACTGCACAAAGATATTCTACTATAAATGTCGGAAATCACATGCTTTCTGATTTGCATATGTTTAGGCCGTTGTATAATAAACCACAGTTCTCATTTAAAATCTACATCAACATTCAGGCCAAGTGGAAAATTTTACACCTTGGGATTCCAGCAGGGATCAATCGGTTTGCATGTTGCCAAATTTCCTGATCCCTGCCCATTTGCATCTCACTGCTCGGAATGATCCTACTGGCAGGGGAAAATCCACCCTCAGAAGCTGAAATGAAAGCTTTATGGTTTGCATTTGGAAAACATTAAGTCACTAGGCTACAGGCATACACTGCATCAATGGCCAAGGCAAGTACTGTTGTAATGCCAAAAATTTACCAACATCATTTGAGTTCATCTGCTCGTTTTGTCTGGTGTGGCACTAACCCAGTTTCATTTATTGTTGTTTTTAAAAATAGTATAAATGCTTCAGATTAGAACTTCAGACTTGTGAAACTTTGAGGTTTATCACTAATGCATTTCTGTAATTGAGGTAGCAACAACAAATTGCATTTATGTAGCACTTTTAATCAAAAAGAGAGTTCCCAAAGTTCAAAGGTGAGTTGTTTCTGGGGGGTGGAGGCAGGTGCTGAAGATAATGGCTTTGGAGACAAATATTTATGAATGAATTTCAGATAATTAGCAAAAGGTTTAGGGTGAAAATTAGGAGACATTTTTACTCAGTGAGTTCTTACAATCTGGAATGCTCTATCTGAAAGGATGGTGGAAGCAAGTTCAATAGTAAATTTCAGAAGGAAATTAGAAATATATATTTGAAGGGAGATATTTGTAAGACTGTGGGGAAGGAGCAGGAGAGTGGGACCAATTGAATAGCTCTCTCAAAGAACTGGCACAGACACAATGGTCTGAATGGCCCCCTTCTGTGCTTTATGATTCTTTGATTCCATATATTTATTCTCTTTTCAATTCTCTATTGATTGGGATTAAATTGAACAACTCCGAAAACTGGCAGAGGGATCGCAATGTGCAATTAACCCATAGCCCATTCACTGCAATGCAGGCAGGACATCAAATTCATGCTGCCTGCTGTGTTATATGATTGTTGCGTGCAGCCAGCATTCCCTGTGCTCTTCATTGGCTGCATGCATCAGAATGGGTCCTGACATCGTGAGTGCCTAGTGCCAGTTAAAGCCAGCCTGCACTTATTAAAGGGGAGGTGCATTGTGGCTAGAATAGGTGCAGGGAGTATTTTCAAAGGTGTGCTGTGGGCGATTCAACAATGGTCTGACCATGGTAGAGAGTGTGCACCAAAGTTTTCAGACACTGCACTGGAGATCTTGTGGAACAGGTGGAACGGAGGAGAGATGTGCTGTACCCTTGGTCGGGGGGGCTGTCGGGGGGGGGGGGGGGGGAAGCGGGGTGCGGCAGGAGGCTCCCAAGAAGCAGTGGAAAGAGATAGCAGCAGAGGAGTATAGCTACATGACCCTGCATGCAGTGCAGGAAGAAGTTTAATGATCTCACATGGGTTGTCAAAGACAGAGAGCTTATCTTCAAATGCCACATCCTACCAACTGCACCACTAGCCTTCTCCACTGCTCAGTCCACTACACCCCCATCACTCATCTACCAACAATCTCTATCAATTAGGACTCAAGCCTACCATTGATATGTTTTACCTCACCCTCACACACTTAGCACTATTGCAAGGCTCAATCCCACATCACAGCTTGCACACATTGCCAGCTATTCAAACATGACAGCCACATCACACAAACATATTGCAGGATACTCACTGACACACTTCCCCCTTTCTTACAGGGGAAAATGGTGCACAACAAGAGGCAGCAGGAATCAAGTGGGTTAAGGAGGAAGAAGCTTTCCTATATGTTTTAACCGCATGAGAAGGATCATCAGCAACAGGACTGAAACCATTGAAGATGAGGCTATCTGAATAATTTATCTTCGTTCCCTCATTCAACTTGTCCCTCATCCCTCAATCTCTTCTGATTGAGAAGCTGCAAATGGTGTAAGCATGCAGTTCTTACCTTCTCCTCTCCCCTCACCACAACCCAATCCTTGTCCCTTTTTCATTCCAGATACCCAAGAACTGGAAGCTTCCCAGGCAGCGGAGGAACAGCAAGAAGGAAGTGAAGATGAAGGGACACCTTTACTTGATCCCACAGTCGCAGCCACCAGCTCTGATACTGTCACTACACATATTTTAGAGGATAGGATAGAGGAGGAAGCTGCATGTGGTGAGACACTGGGCACAAGTGCACTGGAGCCAGGGTGGGGGGAAAGGATAGCACAGGTGCCAGATTGCTGGACGGCGAAGTCACACACTACAGAGGACTCAAATGAGTACTTCGATGGGCCACGCTACAGAAGAAAATTGATGGGTGTATACACCCAAATGCTTGGAACACTGACAACCCTGACTGAAAACCTGCACTCAATGTCAAGAAGCACAGAGGAGTCCAGGACCAACTTTGTATAAGGCTTTGCACAGAGCTTGGGGCCCATCCTTTCCAGCATTTAACTGGTGGCCACCTCCATCAACACACTTATGGGACCAACCATGATGCAGTGCCTGATGGCCGATGTCTGAGCTTCCACTGCCGTGCAAGCAGCTTCTACCAAAATCCTGAGTGCTGTAGTGGAAGCTCAGACTGCTGTTATCATGGCTCTGAACATCAATGTTGAAACGGGCTTCCAGGATGTTACTCCAACAGATTACTAGGATTGTTGAGGCACTATGGAAGTAGAAGTGGCTGCATGGAGTATGAACCTGCTGTCTTCTCTCAAGATGACAGCATTCATGCTTCCACCCCTGCCGCTCTGCCACTGCCTGTCAGCCGGCAAGCCCAGACTGCTGCCACCCATGCCAAGATGGTGCAGTCTGAAGCTGACCCATCTAGGCCCAGAGCTGCTCGAGGTCACCCTGCAATGCCAACTGCAGTCTTCTCAGCTGAAGGTCAGCAGCCTTCCACCAGTCATGCTGTCGCTATTAGGGAAACACTTTGTAGAAGCACTAGGAGAGGCAAAAGTACGTATAAGAGGCACTCAGGGAATGCACAAAGATGATTAGTTTATTTTTGTGTGCATTATGTCATGATTTAATTTATGAATTTGGATTGGAATGTGAATCTTGTGTTGACTTTTATTTCTTCGTTGAGCGAAAGAAGGCAATGTGATGGTCAATGGTAGAGGAAAGGTAAGGAGTGTGGGTGAATGGGGAATTGTGCTTCAGATTTCTGGTATCGCTCACGAGCTATTTGATCACCTAGAGCCAGGGCAGAAAGGGATTATCTACATTGCAGCTTCCCTTCCTTTTCCTGTTCCTCCACCTCCTCCTCCTTCACTTCCTTGTGCTCCTGCTTCTCAGCTTGTCACTTGATAGGTGGTGACAAGTGCTGCTGCCTCATAATAGCAAGTGTTACTTGAGGCTACCGATGGTGTGCTCTATAATATTCCTCGTAGCAGCATTGCTCTCCTTGTATGCCTGCTATGGAGGTGTGCATGGGTTCCTGATTGGAGTCATCTGCCATGCCATTAATGGATAACCTGTCATTCAGTAGCCAGCCTTTTACTTGCCATGGTGGTTGAAATACAGCTAGCAGAGAGGACTGCCACAGAATGAACGTATTGTGACTACTACCAGGATACTGGGCATTGACCTGTATGATATGCTGCCTGTGGTCGTACATCATCTGCACATTGAGAGAATGGAATTCCTTTCAGTTCAGCAAAATGGCAGAGTTGACATGAGGTGCCACAAAGCAATGTGTGTGCAGTCAATGCCATCCTGCACTACAAGGAAGCTTGCAATTCATGCAAACTCTTGTGCTTGCAACACCTGCTTCTCTCTGGCAATAGCAAATGGGATATAGCTGTTTTGCTTTGTATAGGCAGCCTCAGTGACCTGCCTTATGCAGCAGTGAACTATAAACTGAGAGCTGTTTCTTGTATTTCCAGCAGCAACCTGGAAAGAGTCAGAGGTATAAAAGTTCAGAGCCACAATCACTTTGATAGTCACAAGCAATGCAGTCTTTGCCTTGCTTTGAGGTTGGAGCTGTGGCTGCAGCAGTTGGAAGTCAACCTGTTTAGTGAAGCATGTACATCTCAATCATTGGTCATCACTGAAGTTCAAGCAAGAAATTACTCCCCAAATATCCTCTGCATTTATGGCCTCCTGCTGAGAGCCCTCCTTCCCACCAACTCCTCCCTCTTCAAGCACCTTGTCCTGCTTTGTGTCTGTTATAAATGGATATCTGCTATGTTAGTAAATAAAACAAAACAAAAATCTACTTGCAACTTGCAGTTCCAGTATAATTAATCTACATGATTACCAGCTTCACTAATAGCAGATGGTATTGCACTGAACTGTACAAACCAGGAATGCCTTCGTTTAATCCAGTTTGTAGTGAGTTAATCAAAGGTGGTGGTGACAGCACTGCAATTAGACTCAAGAGGGTTAACTTTGAATTTGGAACCTGTGTAAAATAGGCAATATTGGGTCAGCCGCCCATTATCCATCTCTTTGCTGCCCATTGTCCACCTCTCTCAATTTCCATTTCTATTGAGTTCAAGAGGAATTAAAATTGGGTGAGATATATAATAGGTGGCTGGTATCGACCATTTGACACTGTTGTCCCAAAGTCAAAATACCCCATAGGTCCTTGCACTAGATAACAAAAAACTGGTGGAGGCTTCAATATCCAATCACTAACCAGTCACTTGTGTGCATATGCTGGATAAGGACACATGCTGGATTAGGACAGAATCAGGCTTGGATATTGTGGTCTCCATTCCCACTTCATTTTACAACTTGGCACTGACTGCTCCTGTTTTACTCAGCAGTGCCCTCCACTCCATTCCTCAAAGCATCTCAAGTACTCATGAAAACACTAGTATCTTCTCCAAGACTCTCTACCATTGTCCATGAATGTACCATCACCATCAAGGAGAATCTTTGTTGCACTCCTCAGCAAAAGACAATCTTCATCCTTTAAGCACGGAAACATGTTTTTGATTCAGTAGAAACTGAGGAACTGATTGTTCAGCAAATTCCAAAGTGTCTCAGCAAGTAATACATTCATAAAACCAAAGAATATTTCTTAATATGTCTTCTACTTGGCTAAACCATAACATAAAACATCGTGACAATTTAACTTGGTGCTGAAATGTTGTTGAATTCTAAAATGTTATTATTGTCACTACTGTAACTTAATAACCACTTCAAATTTTGCAACCCAAGAGGTTCACCTTCTTCATTAGGAAGCATCAATGGTTTTGGTATTTTAATGATTTTGTTTGTAATTGCTGCAAAGTGTCAATTATTGAAAACCACCGGTAGCTTGGCTTTATTGTATAATATTTCATAAGCCTGTAATTCGAAGAGGATTCCTGGAAAGGAAACGTTATCGCAAAAACATGTGAATTTCAAAGGAATCTCCGGAGACATCTGGAAACCATTAAAGCCTCCAAATTCCTTCAGAATGCCACTTTCCATAATAGATTTGATCTGCCAACAACTGTGCTGCAGGAATTTCTTTTGATCACAGACCTCACATTTTGCAGTAAACATTAACTGCATACCTCATTAAAATTGATTTACATTTTTTCCAAGTAGATATTGTGCAGTAATTACCATTTCAAGTGTTTATTTACAGTAGTTTCCTATTTATTAACAAAGGTCCTTACAAAATCAGGCCCTTAGCTGGCAGCTTAATCCTATCCAGTCCTTGGATATACACTGATGGAGAATTGGGCCGATTCATTATTAAACAACCATTTGGTGGCCATAGCGCAAATCAACAAAGCATTTCATTTCACAGCTCTGCAGTCACAGTGTCTTAAGCAGTGCCAGACCAGCTAGGCACATGCAATATATTCATCATTACATGAGACCTGTGTTATTAAAAGTAGCCTTTACAATACAGGTCAACTGATGGAAGTCCAATGAAGCTGTGAACTAAAGGTTTCAGTTCCATTAATATTCTTACAATGGAATTTAACAGTTTTAATTCTAGATTTGTACTATAAATACTGTATATATAGATGATTGGACATGGGCATAGGCAACTCAACCTCAAAATTTGCTGACAACACGAAGGTAGCTTGTTCATTAGACAAAGTAAAGACTAAAAGACCGCAAAAAGACATGGACTGGAGAGCAGAATGGGCAGTTAGATGCAAGCTAAAGCCAAAAAAATCCTAAGTAATGCATTTTTTGAAGAAAAGCAAGGAATAAGGTATAAATCAATGAAAAGATTCTGAATATTGTGGAAGAAGAGATCCAGGAGTACAAATACTCAATTCCTTAGAAACATTAATGCAGGGGAGACAATGGCCAAATGTTAATGTCACTGCACGAGTAATCCAGAGGCCCAGGCTAATGCCCTGGGGACATGGGTTCAAATCCTGTTATGGTGGAATTTAAATTCAATTAACGAATAAAACTCTGGAATTGAAAGCTAGTCTCAGTAATAGTTCCATAAAGCTATCATTGATTGTTGTAAAAATCCATCTGGCTTCCTAATGTCCTTTAGGGAAGGAAATCTGCTGTCCTTACCTGCTCTGGCCTACATGTGACTCCAGACCCACAGCAATGGGGTTGACTCTTAAATGTCTAGCAAGCCTTGCTGATGTGTTGTTGATTTCTGGTAGTTAAAACTTCATACCAGAGGCAGTGATCACTTTTTAAGTTCTCTGCTGCAGCAAGTTGAAGTATAGTATTAGCAGCAGGGCTTCTTCCTTGTGCTAGCCCGATCTCACAGCCTTTGACTGGAACTGGATTTCTGTGGTCTTTTCTTGATCTCCCCTCTCTCTCCAGAGGGCTACTTTTTATGGTAAAAATCCATCACATTTGAATCTCTGTCAGATATCACAGAGCCCTCTCCCCTGGTGTGACCACACAATGGACAAGGATATGGAAATCATTGCTATTTTGGTGTTTGGATGGGGACCATTCTGTTACAATGGTGCTACTTCATACTTATTCATCTGGGTTTGGGCTGTGGAGTCAGTCTGTTTTACAAAACTTTTGTTAGTCCCATTCCTGTAGGTAGGAGTCATTAACATGTAATGGGCTCCTTTTAATTTCAATGGGATTTCCCCAGAGCTAGTTTAGATGCAGTTTATTTATTTATTTTTATTTTATTTTTATTTAGAGATACAGCACTGAAACAGGCCCTTCGGCCCACCGAGTCTGTGCCGACCAACAACCACCCATTTATACTAACCCTACAGTAATCCCATATTCCCTACCACCTACCTACCTAGGGGCAATTTACAATGGCCAATTTACCTATCACCTGCAAGTCTTTGGCTGTGGGAGGAAACCAGGGCACCCGGCGAAAACCCACGCAGTCACAGGGAGAACTTGCAAACTCCGCACAGGCAGTACCCAGAATCAAACCCGGGTCCCTGGAGCTGTGAGGCTGCAGTACTAACTACTGCACCACTGTGCTGCCCCAGTTGATGAGTTTCATCTTTGCCAACAGGCTTGTTGATTGTCAGTACAGGAGGGGCTACCTGAAATAAAAACAAGAAATGCTGGAACCACTCAGCAGGTCTGGCAGCATCTGTGGAAAGAGAAGCAGAGTTAACATTTCGGGTCAGTGACCCTTCATCGATGAAGGGTCCGATGAAGGGTCACTGACCCAAAACGTTAACTCTGCTTCTCTCTCCACAGATGCTGCCAGACCTGCTGAGTGGTTCCAGCATTTCTTGTTTTTATTTCAGATTTCCAGCATCCGCAGTATTTTGCTTTTATTTTAGGGGCTACCTGACCTCCACTCCATTTTGTCTGTGGTACAGAGGTGCTCATTTTCTTATGGTTCAGTTTATCAGTTGACTTTCTATTGTTATAATTCCTCCAGTTTATTGTTTATTTCATCACTGCTCCTTCCGAGCATCACAGAGTCCTCCAGCTTCACCATGGTCTATTCCCTCTACATTTTCAGCCTGGTAAGTGTAACAAAGTAAACTAGTCTGAGGGCAATCTCCTATCTTCTGCTTTGCATCATTTGTTACTGCAAGTAGAGCAGTGCTGATACACCAGAGGATTGAAGGGCACAAAAATGATTAAGAACCAAGTGGCTACCCTGGATCAGTTTGATTGTAAAGAAATGAACACACTTGTTTGTGATTAAATGTGTGTGCATCATGCAGGTTTGCTTTGTGGGGACAATGCAACAGAAGTTAAAGTGGGAAATGTTGTGAGAATGAAAGTAAGTAATCATAGTTCACATCACGTTTTAGATCCGACCTGGAGAAAGTCATTCAGCAAAATAATGAACCAACTTATATATATCTATTGCCTTTTACAGCCTCAGAATCTCCCTAAGCACTTAACAGCCAATGAAGTACATTTTTACAATGAAGTATTATTATGTTATTATGTCAGGAAATATGACAGTCAATTTGCACCCAGCAAGGTCCTGCAAACAGCAATGAGATAACTAGCCAGATAATCTGTATTAATGATTTTGCTTGAGAGTAAATATTAGCCAAGACACTGGGAGAACTCCTCTGGTCTTCTTTGAAATAGTGCCATGGGCTCTTTAACATCCACCTGAGATAGCAGACAGCATTCCAGAGGTAACAGTGGAGGTTATCTACATTCTGCTAAAGTAAAAACAACCCATTGCAAAGTTTCCTTTGTTTACTTGGGAGAAGGGGAGCTGTATTATTCAACGCTTCTGTTAGTAGAGAGTCAGTGAACAGCCTCTCAAGTTTGTAGGATGCAGTGTTACTACGACACAATAGTGCCGTTGAACCAAGCGATTAAAAGTGTCGCAGATTGCACCACTTTTATCTGTTTTCGAACTGTATTTTGGCTCCTGCACTGTTAAGTGTTCCGTTTATTGGCCGCCCGTTGGCAGGAATATGTTGTTAAGTGGCCTTTGAGCTTAACTGGGATTTCCTGTACAAATATCTGTAAAGTAGCATCTGTCTCTTGCTGAGGAGAAAGAAATCTGTAATTTTGAATAATTTACTCAAAAAAGCCTTCTGTTAGTTGCTTTAAACCACACTTTGCTTTGCTGAGGAGAAATTCAGATTGTAACAATACACTGGTAAAACTGGGGGGAGGAAACGGGGGAAAGAGGAAAGGAAGCCAACGTTCTTTTTTCTCCATCTTAAAGGTCCAGGAAAGAGTTTTATTATTGTAGCTGACTTATATTTTGTAGCATGCCATAAAAGTCTCCAGAGAATCTTGGCTGTTGAACAAAACAGATACTTGTGTTTCTTTCTCAAGAGCCAAAGAGGCATTGTTTTATAGTACAGCTCTGTGTGTTTTATGGGGTGACAACACAAGCCAAGCACCCTGATATCAGCCCTCCCATGATGCATTATGTCAACGAGAGGCAACTGCACCTCCTGGTGACAAAAATGTAGACGAGCAAGTTGGATAGCAGCAGATCTTGCAACAGATGATTCAAAGTATTGAGCACAGGAGTTTCTAATTTAAAATAAAGTAAAATTCCAAAAGGCTTTTCTGATTCCGCACAAAGCATTATTAACTAAACCAAATCTTTGATAATTTGGGCTAAACCCTAAGAATGGATAAGAAACTCGTTGCATGGCAGGAAAAAATGAGTACCCATTAAAAGAGTTCTTCAGAGTGCAGAGAAGTATTGTCTGTGTCAGGTGCCTCAGATGTCAGGGCTGATTTCCATAAACAACCTGGATTCAGCAACTCAATGATAGTCAAACTAAGGAGGCAATGTGCAATCAGAATAGGCAGTTCATAAATTACAGAATGAGTTGAACAAGCTATATGAGTGACAGGTGAAATTTAATGCAGCTGTTAAAGTACAACACAGAGGAAGAAAAAAATGTGACACACATACTCCATGAATGGAGCTGCAATAGCTAAAGATGAAGCTGAAGAAGATTGCAATCCACAAATCCAGCAGCATATTATGTACATAGCCCAAACAGTAGAATGTAACAGATAATGATCAAACCTTATAGCGCTCTGGTCGGACCACACCTCGTATATTGCATCTTGCTCTGGTGACAGAGACACAAGGGAGGCTTTCAAGTGTTGGAGGCAGTGCAGAGAATAGTCACAAGGCGGGTCCCTAATGAGTTATGAGGAAAGACTGGAGGCACTTGGGACTTTCAGCCTGGAAGAGAGACTGCTGAGATCTTATAGAGGGATATAAATTGTTAAGGATATAGAATAAAAACCCAAAATGTTACTTTAAATTAAACTGCAGGAGTAGAGAATGGGACATAGATTCAAACTAGAGAAGAGTACTTTCAAGACAGATAATCGAAAATTTGTGTTCACATCAAGTGAGACTGACACATAGAATAGACTTCCAGATAGAAACAAATACCCTGGAATCATTTAAGAAACAATTGGATGTGGCAATAGAGAGTCATTAGGATCTCTCTGGACGGATGAATTAAGATAGGCTGAATCACCTCCTCACCCATAATTATTTAGTGTCCATGCCACCTCTAGTTCTTTCACAATTAAATAATTATCGGAGCCTAGCTTGATGAAATCTATCTTTAGACAGCTCAGACCTTTTGGTCATGGGGGTTCATTCATATCAGAGTTGGGTCTGCATTGGTGCTCAATTCTCTTTGATGGGAGATTGAAGGCTATAGTAACTAAAAGCTCAAATGTGGATTGGCTCTTTAAGGTCTATTCATTAGCTGCTACTTGCGAGGGTGATCTTGTGGGGAAGAGTAAAATCAGGCCAAAGGGAAATGGCAAAACTGATCCATTTACCAGAGAGAGAGATGATTAAAAGAGAAATGAAAGAAAATTCACACCACCATGTGGAAAAAAGAGAATGAAAGCCAAGAAAAACAAATTTGTTATTAACTGCCACTTCAAGAAAACAAGCAAAGCCTCTCTGTGAACTCAGAGGTAGAACTGGGAGTGGGTTCAGAATATCTTTTACATGGCTGCACTGTATCTGTTTTGAAAGTCCTTAATAAATTAGTTTAACTAAAGTAATAACAGTATGAGTTTGTATACAACAAGGAGAGGAAGGAAAATATGAAGACAAAATAGAAAAGCCAAGGGAATTAAATGCGATATGGGAAATGTTATTTTTTAATACATAACACACTTTGCCCTTTATTTTTGTGACCGGATTGAAGGATTTTAGCAGTGTAATTGTTTACATTCTTGCCCCCCTACATGCTCACTTGTGCACACACAAATATACAAAACGTAAACATACGAAGGGCAAAAATCTATACTATGTAGAAAAAGTCCAATCTGGAAAAGTTCCAATGTAGCCCCTTTATAAGTTACAATGGCTTAGAGAGAAAAAAAACAGTGATGTTTGAAAACAGAGCATTCCGTGCAGAGTGTGTTATTGAGGGTAATTCCTACTAAGTGTTAGCTTTGATTGCAATGAAACAAGACAAAGAATCAATAGTCTCGATTGGTACTGAATGCACCTTAGCTTTAACTATCAGAGGCTTAGACCAACATGCATTTACTCAGTGGTTTCTATTTGCAATGTTCTTTAACTTCCATTAACATCAATTATGGCAGTTGATCTTTGCACGAAGGAAAGACAAAGTGTTTGCTACCCTTCAGAGTGACATAATGATTATGGGGATAACTGAACAATGAAAATGACAAATAGTGAAATGTCTTTTAGTCCTACATGTAAGAAATGGGATGGAAGCAACAAGTACTTCAATTTGATAGGCAATATTAACAAATTTTATCCAATTTATGCTACATTCAAGAAATGCATTTTCATTTATTTCTTGGCAACTTAATTTACATAGTGCCTTTAACACAGACATCATCCTAAAGTGGTTAAAAGAGGGGCAGGACTAATAAAAGGAATAGACTTGAGAATGGAGATCAAGCCATAAAGAGAGGTTAGGAGGGGATGACCAAAGATTTGGGCAAAAAGATGGGCTTTGAAATTTCTAAAGGTGAAGAGGAAATGTGGTAGTGTTTAGGGAGACAGTTCTAGTGGCAGTCAAGATCTCAGAGTCGTTCATTTTCCTATACTCAAAGAAGATATTGTGGGTAGAGGAATTGGCGTGATAATGTAATTGATAAATGGTCACTTCATCCTCTCCATTCACTTGTGCATCAACCTCACCAGCATTTTAGAAAAATGCAGCCAAACCTCAATATCATTGATGATAACAGGTGATGAACTCTGCAGTGAATCTTAACTGGAGCCATCAGTAAAATGATAAAGCTGAGGTTAGGTTGGGAGAGGTAAAGGAAGGCTTCATCCTCGACATCCTTGGCCAAAATAGTCTGAGGTTTTGCTAGCACCTGTCAGCATCCATTTGGAGCTATTGCCTGCACACTGGCAGTGAATTCTGTCACATAACTCTTCAATTGCACAGACTGTTAAGAGATTTAGGGCAGTTATATTATAGGTACTGCTTTGATCAATGCCAGACTGACAGAACTGTGTTATACTGCAGGCTCTACAATGCTTTCTGACTGAGAAAAATAATGCTCTGCACTTGTGTGCATAAGTAACACTCTACTTTTGGTAATAGTCAAATTTGAATGTTGAGAAAGTGTTGATGGGACAATCAGCTCTACACTATCATTTAAAAAGTTCCAAGGATTTCCTGGGAAACCTTGAAGGAATAAAGGCTAAGAAGAGATTTAATGGAGGGGTTTAAAATGATGAATGGTTTTGAGAGATTGGATAAAGAAAGAATATTTACTCTGGTTAGAGAGTCAATGAGTAAAGATTAGCAAGTTAAAATTGTCACCAAGAGTGACGAGGGAGGTTAAAAGACATGCCTTTACAGAGAGGATTGTTGAAGATCAAACATCACTCTCTTGTGACCAATCATTCAGTTGGGAATAAGTCTGATTGATGTGATGTGTAATCAGGTCATTCGTCCCTGTCATGACCTTTCTGTCAATTAGCTGTTGAATTGACTATTTAAAATTTATGTGACTGCACAGTGCCCCGCACAATTATAATTACTGCAAATCACTGACCTAACTGATTTGTTCTTGCATAATATGGTTATCTTTCGTAAATGCAAAGAGCAATTTTAATATAGATGCTGGAAGATAGCAGAAAACTTCTGGAAATCATTCAGACAGACATGGAAGATAGTGAAAAGGCAGACTTGGGAGACTGTGGGAATATTTGGGAAAGAGGTGGTGGGAATGAAAGAACCAAGAGACTGAAGAGACAGTAAACGTGAACAGATCAAAAAGGTAAGAAGAATGAGCAGTGGTGGAGAAATCAATAAGAATATAGTATGAATGGGCTGGGGGTGGTGACGGGGGGCGGGGGGGGGTGGTGGGCGTGTGGAGATGAGGCAAAGGAACAAACAAGGAAATAGAGGTTAAAAAAATGGAAATAATGGGGGGGGAAATAAAGAAAAGCAGAAAAAGATTTTATTCAGAGAAGGATCAATTGAGATGAAGATAAGTAAAATGCACTAAAAGGAGACCCAAGGAGAAAAGGAGTTTTAATTATTAACTATTTATCGCTACAGAAAGAAATGGTCCAGTTTGTACATTTATTAACTGACTTAAAAATGAATATGGTGAACAAGTGACTGAAGCAGAATATACCATGGTTTTTTTCAATATCCCAGTCCCCCTGAATGCTAAATCCTGAGTAAAAATCAATGCTATATTTAGGGCTGCCTGTTACCTTTGACAGCTATCCCCTGGGCCAGTTCGGAGAGCTGCGAACATAATTTGAATGCAAATCAATTTGTCTGATGGCACAGTTACTTCATTTCTCAGTTCTTGTGACGATCACACAAGGGAAACAATAGATGCAAATCTATCAGCTGAACTGCACAGTTGCATCATCAGCAATGCTTTACTGTGAGTCTAAAACAAAAGTCTGCTTGAAACCACTGACTGCCAGTGAACTCAGTTTTCAAACTAAACAATTTGGCTTATCAATAATAACAAGAACAACAACTAGCATTTACATAGTGCCTTTAGCATAGTAAAACGTCCCAACAGGCTTCACAGAAGCGTTAACAAAATTTTACACTGAGCCACACAAGATATCCTGAGCTACAGCTGACATCTTATAAATAAAAATAAATGCATAGATAAAAGAGCAAAAATAATCAAGGCTCCTTACCTGGTCTGGCCTATGTGGTTGACTCTTAACTTCCCTCTGAAATGGCCTAGTAAGCCATTCAGTTGTCAAGGGCAATTATGGATGGAAAACAAATGCTGGCCTTGCCAGTGATGCCCACATCCCGTGAAAGAATAAAAACCCTACCCAGCCTATATCATCTACCAGTCCCCTGCCAATGTACTCCTGTGGTCCTGTGACCTGTATTCTTTATCCACTCCCATCCATACAATTTTGTATTTTTTTGATTAGTAAATATAGAATGTGTGCCAGTATGATACAATATTTATAAAACAGCGCATAGGCAGTCTGCTTTTTTGTGTTATGATGTATCATGTACAAATATCCAAAATCAGATTTCCATGAATTACTGAACATATTTTTTTTTACTACAGATTGAATAAGGAGCTGGCAACCAACTACGACTATGTGATCATTTCCTGAGCTTAAATCATGCACAATATGATTTAAAATAGCCATACTGCAATAAAGCAAATGAAGCCATTGCATCAGCAAAAACATTGATCGATCAAAATAACAAGCTATCTCAAGGAAAAAGGTTGCTTTCACAGTCCAGGTTACTCTTTTATTGTGCTATTTATGGGACACACAAAAGTCACCCACAGGGAAAGTCACATCCAAAAGCTTAACTCCTCTATTCTCTTTCATGTGTTGACCGTCTTGCTGTGCATTTCCAGGTTTTTCTTCTCAGATTTAACAGTGTGGCTTTTTCTTAACTATGCTCACTCTCTTCCACCAATTCACTTGTAAGGAGCATGACTTGTGCTGCCCCATTATATCCACCAGCCTGTCTGGAGTATCTGACCTCATTCCAATTAAAGGGTGAATCAGAATAGAGGACTGCTACTGAACCAAGGGCGCCAGCCAAAATAAGGAACAGCACCAATATTCATGTTCTCACCCAAAGGTTACTTACACTTTGTGAAAACACTACTTTGCCACTTGCAAAGGAACCTGGCAGACCAGATCATCTACCCACCTGATTTTAGTTCAATGGTACCAATTTCGGGTGGGTGACGTATGCTGACAGGTTACCATCCAGGAAGAGTTGAAAATTACCCCCACAGTAGCATAACAAGATAGCAATTATTTATGAAGATCAGTCATGCTCTAAAGATTTTGCAGCTATTTAATATTTGCATAGGTATTTTCAAATGGTATTATGAATTGCTTTAATTTATAGCTGTTTCAATATGACACAGGTTGATGTAATACAGCTATTAAACTAAAGTTCATTTCACAGATTCAGTCATTCATTTTGAATAAGTCTTGTGTTTAAAAGCTGTTCAATTATCTTTGCTATAATAAAGCAGTGTTTCTGTAAAATTGTTTAAGAAAATCTAGAATCTTTTTTCCTGCTTTGCTGTTGCTGTAACCTTATGTTTTGTTCATTCTGATTCAGTTTTCCCATTTTCTTTTATCCCTGAGTAAATGTGTAGCATCTTCTATTTTCAAGGATGGGGTGGTGTAGTGGTTAACACCACAGCCTCACAGCTCCAGTGACCCGGGTTCAGTTCTGGGTATTGCCTGTGTGGAGTTTGCAGGTTCTCCCTGTGACCACATGGGTTTCTGCCAGGTGCTCTGGTTTCCTCCCACAGCTAAAGACTTGCAGGTTGATAGGTAAATTGGCCATTGTAAGTTGCCCCAAGTGTAGGTAGGTGGTAAGAGAATTGTGGGGATGTGGTAGGGAATATGGGGTTAATGTAGGATTAGTATAAATGGGTGGCTGTTGGTCAGCACAGACTTGATGGACCGAAGGGCCTGTTTCAGTGCTGTATCTCTCTATGTTTCAGTCTTCCTCCTTTGTTTCAATAAAAGGGTAATTTAATACATATTGTTCTTTAATGCTTCCTTATTCCTGCTTAAATACAATAATTTAATTTGGAATATGTCAAACTCACTGGTACATGAGATTTATGCTTTCAATTGCTAATATTATTTCAACTAGTCAAACTGCATTAAAGACAGATATGTCAACTGTCAGAATATCACAGATGATTTGCTGTATCCATGTTTGATTTGGTTTGTAGTCAATATGCCCAATATCAATCGCATCCCAGTATCACTTGTCAGTTCATTTATCTGCAAACATATGCCTGAAATAACAGCATCATAGTCTGCGGCTGTGGATTACTTGAAACAGAAGGAAAATTCAGCGCCAGTTTGCTTGTAAACATTCATAAACGTAACACGGGTTTTGTTTTCTCACTCGCACACACGTGCAAAATTCATCCAGAAACATCAATGGAAATTCTAACCGAACAGAGTGAAAAATATATAAAACAAGAGACTGCATATCAGAATCTCACTGTCAGGACAGTTTTAGTAGATGGCGAAAAATAATGGACAAAAGTCATGACAAAAAGAAGCCAGTGGGGAAGTACAGACTCCATTGTAACATATACCAACAGAGCTATGGAGTTAGGTTTAATTATTTGAAACTTATCACCTTATTTTGGGCCTTTTTTTTAGTTTAAGAGATCTTTAGAAGTTTTTTTTGTCAAATGACTGCTTGAAAATGTTCTTAAATGATATTGCAGTATTTTTTTTTAGATGATCCAGAGAAACTGCATAGGCCATGCAGTTTATGCTCAATTTAGCATCAGGGTCCTGAACCAGGCTGTAATCAATGGCCCCAACAATTGATTTAGACAGATGCCCTGGACAATCGGACATCACCAGCTGACAACTTGGTGCACTTCTATGGGAAATCAGCTCCCCTAACTCTGTTTCTGCACCCAGCAATCAGGCACAAAGCATACCAATTTCTACCCCATTAAGGATGAAATAAGTGCAAACAATAGATTACAGTCTATTTATGGAGCAGAAAGTAGAAAAATAAACTCCCCTGCACCTAAAGGAGGACAAGATACAACCATTTCCTTCATCGAGCTCTGAAGACTCCTGTCCCTTCAGACAGCGAGCTGATAGGTGTTAGCTTTCACAACTATTTTGTGGGGATGGGGTGGGGGAGGGGAAGGATGATATGAATTTTTCTCCTTATTAAGGTGAGGGATGTTATTGCTGGAAAATGAACACTTTTCTGCTTTTAACACAGTACAAGGCAGTAGTGCATAGCAAGAACTGGGCAGAGACTAGTTGAAGGATACTTCCATACTAGCAGTGTGGGAACTTTACTAATTTAGTGATCAATTTCAAAAGCTTTGCTATTGTGTTTCATATCAAATGTGTGAAATAAGGAACGAATTGCCACAGGGCTTTGACTGAAACGGTTAATGCCTCTAGTTAAATAGTGGGGGTTGGGGGGGGGGGTGGGGTTGGTGGGTGGGGGAGAGTTCAGTTGCATGGAAAGTTAGGAAGTCAAAGTTAAAGGAGAAGGTAGGAGTGCAGGTTAGTGATGAGGCTGATTGTTACCAGAAAATAAAAGGGAGGGACAGAATGTGTGAACGCCATATTGCACCAAGGAATCATACAAGAGTAGGGAAATTTGATAACAGAACAAACTTAAAGGCTTTGTATCTGAATGCACGAAACATTCAGAATAAAATTAACGAGTTAACAGCGCAAATAGAGATGAATGGGTACGATTTAGTGGCGCTTACTGAAACTTGGTTGCAGGGAAACCAGGTATGGAAATTGAATATCCAAGGGTACCCAGCATTTCAGAAGGATAGACAGGAAGGAAAAGGAGGTGGTGTAGCTTTGTTAGTAAAAGAAGAGATCAGTGCTGTAGTGAGAAATGTTATAGGCACTGGAGACCAAGACGTAGAATCAGTCTGGGTAGTAACAAGAAATAGCAAGAGAAAGAAATCCCTGGTGGGAGTAATCTATAGGTCCCCAAACAGTAGTTCCGCAGTGGAGCACAGTATAAACCAGAAAATACTGGGGGCTTGTAAGAAAGGTATGTCAATAATCATGGTGATTTTAATATGCATATAGACTGGATTAATCAAATTGGCAAGGGTATCCTTGAGGGAGAGTTCATTCAATGTATTAGAGATTATTTTGTGGAGCAATATGTTGTGGAACCAACCAGGGAAAAGGCTATTTTAGATTTGGTATTATGTAATGAGGTGGGATTAATTAATGATCGCATAGTCAAGGATCCTCCAGGGAAGAGTGATCATAGCATGCTAGAATTTCATATTCAGGTTGTGGGTGAGAAACTGGAGTCCCACACTAGTGTTCTGGAGTTCAACAAAGGTAAATACATAGGCATGAGGACAGATTTGGCCCTAGTGGACTGTGCAGGAAGACTAAAAGGTAGGACAGTTGATGAGCAGTGGCAGATGTTTAAGGAGATATTCAATTCCTCCCAACTAAAATATATTCCAGAGAGGAAGTAAGATTGTAAGAGGGGGGAAAAACATCCATGGCTAAGCAAGAAAGTTAAGGATAACATAAAGACAAAAACTGAGGCTGGAAAGGCCAGTGGCAGGCTGGAAGATTGGGAAACTTTTAAAGATCAACAAAGGGTTACTAAAAAAGTAACAAAAAGAGCAAAGGTAAATTATGAAAGAAAACTAGTGCAAAATATGAAAACAGATCGCAAAAGCTTCTATAAGTATATAAAAGGGAAGAGAGTAGCTAAAGTGAATGTTGGTCCCTTGGATGATGAGACTAGGGAGTTCATAGTGGGGAACACAGAAATGGCAGAGACACTAAAACAGTATTTTGCCTCAGTTTTCACCGTGGAGGACACTAGTACCATCCAAATAGTAACAGGTAATGCAGAGAACAAAGAACAAACAAAGAACAAAGAACAGTACAGCACAGGAACAGGCCATTCGGCCCTCCAAGCCTGCGCCGATCTTGATGCCTGCCTAAACTAAAACCTTCTGCACTTCCGGGGACCGTATCCCTCTATTCCCATCCTATTCATGTATTTGTCAAGATACCTCTTAAATGTCATTATCGTACCTGCTTCCACCACCTCCCCCGGCAGCAAGTTCCAGGCACTCACCACCCTCTGTGTAAAGAACTTGCCTCGCACATCCCCTCTAAACTTTGCCCCTCTCACCTTAAACCTACGTCCCCTAGTAACTGACTCTTCCACTCTGGGAAAAAGCTTCTGACTATCCACTCTGTCCATGCCGCTCATAACTTTGTAAACCTCTGTCATGTCACCCCTTCACCTCCGTCGTTCCAGTGAAAACAATCCGAGTTTATCCAACCTCTCCTCATAGCTAATGCCCTCCAGACCAGGCAACATCCTGGTAAGCTTCTTCTGTACCCTCTCCAAAGCCTCCACGTCCTTCTGGTAGTGTGGCGACCAGAATTGCACGCAATATTCTAAGTGTGGCCGAACTAAAGTTCTGTACAGTTGCAGCATGACTTGCCAATTTTTATACTCTATGTCCCAACCGATGAAGGTAAGCATGCCGTATGCCTTCTTGACTACGTTATCCACCTGCGTTGCCACTTTCAGTGACCTGTGGACCTGTACGCCCAGATCTCTCTGCCTGTCAATACTCCTAAGGGTTCTGCCATTTACTGTATACTTCCCACCTGCATTAGATCTTCCAAAATGCATTACCTCACATTTGTCTGGATTAAACTCCATCTGCCATTTCTCCGCCCAAGTCTCCAACTGATCTATATCCTGCTGTATCCTCTGACAATCCTCATCACTATCCGCAACTCCACCAACCTTTGTGTCGTCCGCAAACTTACTAATCAGACCAGCTACATTTTCCTCCAAATCATTTATATATACTACAAACAGCAAAGGTCCCAGCACTGATCCCTGCAGAACATCACTAGTCACATCCCTCCATTCAGAAGAGCACCCTTCCACTGCTACCCTCTGTCTTCTATGGCAGAGCCAGTTCTGTATCCATCTTGCCAGCTCACCTCTGATCCTGTGTGACTTCACCTTTTGTACCAGTCTGCCATGAGGGACCTTGTCAAAGGCTTTACTGAAGTCCATACAGATAACATCCACTGCCCTTCCTTCATCAATCATCTTCGTCACTTCCTCAAAAAACTCAATCAAATTAGTGAGACACGACATCCCCTTCATAAAACCATGCTGCCTCTCACGACCCCAGAGTGCGGTGGATGCCGGGACATTGAGTAAATTTAAGGAGAATATAGACAGATTTTTAATTAGTAATGGGTTGAAGCGTTCTGGAGAATGGGCAGGAAAATGGAGTTGAGGCCGAGATGAGATCAGCCATGATGGTATTGAATGGCGGAGCAGGCTCGAGGGGCTGAATTGCCTACTCCTGCTCCTAGTTCTTATGTTCTTCTATTCTTCTGTTATATAAATGTCCCATCCGAAGCAATAAATAGTAAGTTGTGCATCTCTTTCTTCCCCTCCACCCCCCGTCCATCAATTCATATCCTCCCTGCCTCCAGCTCCCCTGAAGGCATTGCTCCTTGCTGTGGAACAGTTTGATGGGTCTTGGTTGTCCTCTAGCGTTCTGTTCAACTGTGAGGGCATTGCAGCCGAGAGAGGAATTGTTTTTCGACAAGTTTGCAAAGCATAAAAATGTGCTTGTAATAAACATGTATAAAATATGATGCCCATTGAGAAACTCTACTCATCCCATCCTTCCCCACATTGCCACCATTTCAAAATTCTGATGGCACATGATTCTGAATGATTGTGAGAAACTAGCAGTCTACCCAATATTGTACCTTCATTCCCTGGTTTAAAAGTGTCATATACATCCATAGCACAGTTACAATCATGATTTCTGGCACATAGCAGATGACAGCTGGGGCACTAGAGCATAACAAACCCCGAGCACACTCCTGTCAGCATTCTTTATTTGCTGCTCTCCAAATAGTATTACTGTGTGAAATAAATTCAATGTAACACAAATAGCAGTCTCTGTGCCCTCCAGCTTGTATGTGTAAAATTGATCAGAATACAGACAGAACTCCTAAATCTTTCTCTCAGCTTCAGTTACCAAAAAAACAGCAGAAGTGTCAATTACCAGCTGGGTACTATTTCAAGTCCCTCATCAGCTGTGGCTGAAATAAGGAAATGGCTAAGAATGAACAGCTCAATGTAATAAAATTGTCATTGAACATGAACATCATGGCAAGTATTAAATGTATGATTGTCTTGGTAGATGTAATGGGTATTCCAGCTTTCCCATCCAGGACAGTAACAATTCACACCTTGATCATGGCTTTAGAACCAAATGCTAGTGTCATTCAGGAATTTTCCATATGTTTCTGGTTCCTTTATAAGAGATATTGCATTGTTGTTCTAGCTTTAGTCATGATCACAAGCCTAAATCTTGACATATATTTGAAAGCAGGAACAGATAGAAAGCCACTGAAATGGTTCCTTAAAAGACAAAGGAAAGCTGTGATTGTGGGGCGGCTACTTTCTATACGACGTACCTCACATTTGTTATCCGAACAGCTATTGAAGAATACCCTGCCAATTGCTTTAGGTAATGTTACGCTTGTCATGGAGATCAGCCATTTTAAATCTCTAGTAAAGTATATTACAGATGCAGTTAGGGTGTCTCCATCAGTGTTGCTAGTCATTTGTATGAGAGTTGGTGCATCAAAAAATAAGGTCATAAGAACATAAGAAATAGGAACAGGAGTAGACCATACGGCCCCTCGAGCCTGCTCCATCATTCAATATGATCATGGCTGATCTCCTGCCTCAACTCCACTTTCTTGCCACTCCCCATATCTCTTGATTCCCTGAAAGATCAAAAATCTGTCTATCCTAACCTTAAACATATTCAATGATGGAACATCCACAAACATCTAGGGTAGGGAATTCCTAAGATTCACAACCCTCTGAGTGAAGAAATTTCTCCTCATCTCAGTCCTCAGTGATTGACCCCTTATCCTGAGGCTGTTCTCCTGTGTTGTAGATTCTCCAGCCAGGGGAAACAACCTCTCTGTGTCTACCCCATCAAATCCCTTCAGAATCTTGTATGTTTCAATGAGATCACTTTTTATTCTTCAAAAATCCACAGAGTATAAGCCCAATTTACTCAGCCTCTCATGAATGGGCAACGCTCTCATCCCAGGAATCAATCCAGTAAACCTTCGCTGTGCCCTCTCCAAGACAAGTATATCCTTTGTTATATATGGTGACCAAAACTGCACACAGTATTCCTGGTGTGATCTTTATACTATTGTAGAAAGATTTCCTTGTTCCTGTACTGCAGTCCCCTTGCAATAAAGGCCAAAATGACATTTGCCTTCTGAATTGCTTGCTGTACCTGCAGGCTAACTTTATGTGTTCCTTGTATGAGTACACCCAAATCGCTCTGCACATCAACATTTAAAAGTTTCATTTCTTTTAAAAAATATTCTGCTTTTCTATTCTTACTACCAAAGTGAAAAAACCCACATTTCCCCACATTATGGGCTGAATTTTATGAGTGTGCCGCAGTTTGCGTGCATCCCGTGCGGATGCGCCATCCCTGAGCCCCCGCAATATTACGTGCGGGTGCTCATTTAAATAGAGGGCACGGAGCAGCCGCCCTGATGACGTAGAGGAGGCGGCCTCCACGTCCCCAGCAACGCATCTGGCGCCACCGCACAGGCACCGACGCCATTTTTAAAGGGCCTTAAGCCCGCATAAATAAGTTTAATTTTTAAAGGGTTTAAAATAAAAGATTTTTAATACATTGAAAGATAAGTGATGGAGGCCCTTCATCAAACCCCAGCCCAATGGTAATTTCAGATAATGAGCTTTAAAAAGCACACCAAGAACTCAGAGACCAGAGAGAGAGAGGGAGAGAGAGAGAACACAGCGGGAGCAGAGCTTTAAAAAAGCTCACCAAGAACTCGGAGACCAGAGAGAGAGAGGGAGAGAGAGAGAACACAGCGGGAGCAGAGCTTTAAAAAGCACACCAAGAACTCGGAGACCGGAGAGAGAGAACACAGCAGGAGCAGAGCTTTAAAAAAGCTCACCAAGAACTCGGAGACCAGAGAGAGAGAGAGAGAGAGAGAGAGAGAACACAGCGGGAGCAGAGCTTTAAAAAGCACACCAAGAACTCAGAGACCAGAGAGAGAGAGGGAGAGAGAGAGAACACAGCGGGAGCAGAGCTTTAAAAAGCACACCAAGAACTCGGAGACCAGAGAGAGAGAACACAGCGGGAGCAGAGCTTTAAAAAGCACACCAAGAACTCAGAGACCAGAGAGAGAGAACACAGCGGGAGCAGAGCTTTAAAAAGCACACCAAGAACTCGGAGACCAGAGAGAGAGAGAACACAGCGGGAGCAGAGCTTTAAAAAAGCTCACCAAGAACTCGGAGACCAGAGAGAGAGAGAGAGAGAGAGAACACAGCGGGAGCAGAGCTTTAAAAAGCACACCAAGAACTCGGAGACCAGAGAGAGAGAGGGAGAGAGAGAGAACACAGCGGGAGCAGAGCTTTAAAAAGCATACCAAGAACTCGGAGACCAGAGAGAGAGAGAGAGAGAACACAGCAGGAGCAGAGCTTTAAAAAGCACACCAAGAACTCAGAGACCAGAGAGAGAGAGGGAGAGAGAGAGAACACAGCGGGAGCAGAGCTTTAAAAAAGCTCACCAAGAACTCGGAGACCAGAGAGAGAGAGAGAGAACACAGCGGGAGCAGAGCTTTAAAAAGCACACCAAGAACTCGGAGACCGGAGAGAGAGAACACAGCGGGAGCAGAGCTTTAAAAAGCTCACCAAGAACTCGGAGACCGGAGAGAGAGAACACAGCAGGAGCAGAGCTTTAAAAAAGCTCACCAAGAACTCGGAGACCAGAGAGAGAGAGAGAGAACACAGCGGGAGCAGAGCTTTAAAAAAGCTCACCAAGAACTCAGAGACCAGAGAGGGAGAGAGAGAGAATACAGCGGGAGCAGAGCTTTAAAAAAGCTCACCAAGAACTCGGAGACCAGAGAGAGAGAGAGAGAACACAGCGGGAGCAGAGCTTTAAAAAAGCTCACCAAGAACTCGGAGACCAGAGAGAGAGAACACAGCAGGAGCAGAGCTTTAAAAAAGCTCACCAAGAACTCGGAGACCAGAGAGAGAGAGAGAACACAGCAGGAGCAGAGCTTTAAAAAGCACACCAAGAACTCGGAGACCGGAGAGAGAGAACACAGCAGGAGCAGAGCTTTAAAAAAGCTCACCAAGAACTCGGAGACCAGAGAGAGAGAGAGAGAACACAGCAGGAGCAGAGCTTTAAAAAAGCTCACCAAGAACTCAGAGACCAGAGAGAGAGAACACAGCAGGAGCAGAGCTTTAAAAAGGGTACCAATAACTCAGAGACCAGAGAGAGAGAGAGAGAACACAGCGGGAGCAGAGCTTTAAAAAATGCACCAAGAACTCAGAGACCAGAGAGAGAGAGGGAGAGAGAGAGAACACAGCGGGAGCAGAGCCAGGGGAGATAAAATCGAAAAGTGACATCAGTGTGATGTCACATTCAACAGTGGGAGCAGGGAAACAGAAAGCAGCTGGGGTCAGTATTCAGGTAAGCTTTTAATTTAGTTTAAATCAAATAAAGAGTAAGACTTTATCGATTTATTCGTATATAAACGAAAAACTAAAGCGGATTAAAAAAACAAAAGATCAATCAGAAATTTAAAAAACAAATTAAAATCTAATGAAATAAAAGAGATGCAGGGCCAGGCAACGTGTTGTACCCGCATGATGTGGGAGCTGGTGGACCACATTGTGGTTCCTAGTGACCACATCTGCAGCAAGTGTTATTTGCTCAAGGAACTGCGGCTCAGAGTTGATGAGCTGGAGTCTGAGCTTCAGAACCACAAAAGTAATAATCTCCGGATTACTACCTGAGCCACGAGCTAATTGGCACAGGGTCAATAAGATTAAAGAGGTAAATGCGAGGCTCAAAGATTGGTGTGGGAAAAATGAGTTCAAATTCATGGGACATTGGCACCAGTACTCGGGAAGGAGGGAGCTGTTCCGATGGGATGGGCTCCACCTGAATCATCCTGGGACCAGAGTCCTGGCGAATCGCATAACTAGGGCTGTAGATAGGGCTTTAAACTAAATAGTGCGGGGGAGGGTTCAGTTGCATGGAAAATTAGGAAGTCAAAGTTAAAGGAGAAGGTAGGAGTGCAGGTTAGTGATGAGGCTGATTGTCACCAGAAAAGAAAAGGAAGGGACAGAGCATGTGAACGTCATATTGCACCAAGGTATCGTACAAGAGTAGGGAAATTTGACAATAGAACAAACTTGAAGTCTTTGTCTCTGAATGCACGAAGCAATTGGTATAAAATAAATGAGTTCACAGTGCAATTAGAGACGAATGGGTATGATTTCATGGCGATTACTGAGACGTGGTTGCAGGGAAACCAGGTTTGGGAATTGAATATCCAAGGGTACTCAGTATTTTGGAAGGATAGGCAGGAAGGAAAAAGAGGTGGTGTAGCTTTGTTAGTAAAGGAAGAGATCAGTGCTGTATTGAGAAATTATATAGGCACTGGAGACCAAGACGTAGAATCAGTCTGGGTAGAAATAAGAAATAGCAAGGGAAAGAAGTCCCTGGTGGGAGTATCTATAGGTCACCAAACAGTAATTCTGCAGTGGGGCACAGTATAAACCAGGAAATACAAGGGGCTTGTAAGAAAGGTGCAGCAATAATCATGGGTGATTTAAATATACATATAGACTGGATTAATCAAATTGGCAAGGGTAGCCTTGAGGGAGAGTTCATTCAATGTATTAGAGATTATTTTTTGGAGCAATATGTTGTAGAACCAACCAGGGAGCAGGCTATTCTAGATTTGGTATTGTGTAATGAGGTGTGGTTAATTAATGATCTCATAGTTTAGGATCCTCCAGGGAAGAGTGATCATAGCATGCTAGAATTTCAAATTCAGTTTGAGGGCGAGAAGCTGGAGTCCCACGCGAGCATTCTGGAGTTAAACAAAGATAATTAGATAGGCATGAGGACAGATTTGGTCCTAGTGGACAGGGCAGGAAGACTACAAGGTAGGACAGTTGATGAGCAGTGGCAGATGTTTAAGGTGATATTCAATTCCTCCCAACTAAAATATATTCCAGCGAGGAAGAACGATTATAAGAGGGGGAAAAACATCCATGGCTGAGCAAGGAAGTTAAGGATAACATAAAGACAAAAACTAAGGCATACCATATTGCAAAGGCCAGTGGCAGGCTGGAAGATTGGGAAACTTTTAAAGATCAACAAAGGGTTACTAAAAAAGTAATAAAAATAGCAAAGGCAAATTATGAAAGAAAACTAGCGCAAAATATAAAAACGGATAGCAAAAGCTTCTATAAGTATATAAAAGGGAAGAGAGTAGCTAAAGTGAATGTTGGTCCCTTGGAGGATGAGACTGGGGAGTTCATAGTGGGGATCACAGGAATTGCGGAGTTACTAAATCAATATTTTGCCTCAGTTTTCATGGTGGAGGACACCAGTACCGTCCCAATAGTAACAGGTAATGCAGAGGTTATGGAAAGGGAGGAACTTAGAACAATCATCATCACTATGGAAAAACTACTGAGCAAACTATGGGGATTGAAGGCAGACAAGTCCTCAGGGCCTGATGGCCAACATCCTAGGGTCTTAAAGGAAGTGGCAGCGGAGATAGTGCATCCATTGGTTATAATATTCCAAAATTCCCTGGATGCGGGAACGGTTCCAGTGGATTGGAAAAAATGCTAATATAACGCCATTATTCAAAAAGGGAGGGAGGCAGAAAGTAGAAAACGATAGACCAGTTAGTTTAACATCTGTCATTGGGAAATTGTTAGAATCCATTATTAAGGAAGTAATAACAGGATATTTAGAAAGTCAAAACGCAATCCATCAAAGTCAGCATGGTTTTATGAAGGGTAAATCGTGTTTGACTAATTTGCTAGAGTTCTTCGAAGATGCAACAAACAAAGTGGATAATGGGGATCCTGTAGATGTAGTATATCTGGACTTCCAGAAGGCATTTGATAAGGTGCCGCACAAAAGGTTAATACACAAGGTAAGATCACATGGGGTTAGGGGCAATTTATTCGCTTGGATCGAGGGTTGGCTAACCAACAGAAAACAGAGAATCGGGATAAATGGTTTTTTTTCTGCTTGGCAAGATGTAACTAGTAGGGTGCCACAGGGTTCGGTCCTCAGGCCCCAACTATTTACAATCTAAATTAATGACTTGGATGCAGAGATAGAAAGTACTATAGCCAAATTTACAGATGACACTAAAATAGGTGGGATAATAAGTTGCAATAAAGAAATAACAAATTTACAAATGTATATTGATAGGTTAGGTGAATGGACCAAAATTTGGCAGATGGAGTTTAACGTGGATAAGTGTGAGGTTATCCATTTTGGTCCGAAGAATAGAAAGGCAAATTATTATCTAAATGGAGAGAAACTTCAGAGTGCTTCAGTGCAGAGGGATCTGGGTGTCCTCCTGCATGAATCGCAGAAAACTAGTATGCAGGTGCAGCAGGTAATAAGGAAGGCAAATGGAATTTTGGCATTTATTGCCATAGGAATAGAGTATAAAAGTAGGGAAGTGTTGCTGCCACTGTGCAAGGCATTAGTGAGACCGCACCTGGAGTATTGCGTACAGTTTTGGTCCCCTTACTTGGGGAGGGATGTAGTTGCATTGGAGGCAGTTCAGAGAAGGTTCACTGGATTGATTCCAGAGATGAGGGGTTTGTCTTATGAAGAGAGATCGAGCAGTTTAGGCCTTTACTCTCTAGAATTTAGAATAATGAGAGGAGATCTAATTGAGGTATATAAGATGATTAAGAGGATTGACAAAGTTGACATAGAGAGGATGTTTCCTTTGGTGGGGCAAACTAGAATGAGAGGCCATAGTTTTAGGATAAGGGATAGCAGATTTAAAACAAAGATGAGGAGAAATTACTTCTCTCAAAGGGTCGTGAGTCTGTGGAATTCACTACCCCAGAGTGCGGTGGATGCCGGGACATTGAGTACGTTTAAGGAGGAGATAGACAGATTTTTAATTAGTAATGGGTTGAAGGATTATGGAGAACGGGCAGGAAAGTGGAGTTGAGGCCAAGATGAGATCAGCCATGATCGTATTGAATGGCGGAGCAGGCTCAAGGGGTTGAATTGCCTACTCCTGCTCCTAGTTCTTATGTTCAATGACGTGACCATCAGCCTTCCCCCCCAACCTCCAATCTTTTGCCCTTTAACCCCTTCCTAACATCCCCACATCCAATAAAAGTTGATTTCCCCGCTCCTCCACCCCTCCCGCCCTGTAAATTTAATTCCTCCCCCCTTCCCACCAGGTTCTTGCCCGGAACTCCATACGGAGTTCCGAAGGCATGCGGAGCACAAGCGGAGGCCGTAATATCGGAGTGGGATGGCCGCCGCCTTCAGGTAAGTTTATTTAAATATTTTACATGGTCATTTACATATGCTGATGAAGGGCCCGCTGCCAGGCAGTGGGGGTGGCCGCACAGAGGTCTCGACGTCGCGGGTTGAGGCGGGCCTCTCCCCGTAGCATTTTACCGGCCCCCGCACCGCGACCTGTGGCGTCGAGGGGCTGGTAAAATTCAGCCCGATACTTCATCAGTCACCTTGTTGCCCACTCACGTAACCTGTCTATAATCACATTGCAGCCTATTTGTGTCCTCTTCACACCTTACATTCCCACTTAGCTTGGTATCATCAGCAAACTTAGATGGATTACAAAATGCATGTATATCACTACATTCCATGACAATATGAAAGGCACAATTCAACATGGTGGCTCCTCATCAGAGCCCTTTCCTATCCTGAGTGGTGTGAAACAGGGCTGTGTTCTCGCACCCACACTTTTTGGGATTTTCTTCTCCCTGCTGCTTTCACATGCGTTCAAATCCTCTGAAGAAGGAATTTTCCTCCACACAAGATCAGGGGGCAGGTTGTTCAACCTTGCCCGTCTAAGAGCGAAGTCCAAAGTACGGAAAGTCCTCATCAGAGAACTCCTCTTTGCTGACGATGCTGCTTTAACATCTCACACTGAAGAATGCCTGCAGAGTCTCATCGACAGGTTTGCGTCTGCCTGCAATGAATTTGGCCTAACCATCAGCCTCAAGAAAACTAACATCATGGGGCAGGATGTCAGAAATGCTCCATCCATCAATATTGGCGACCACGCTCTGGAAGTGGTTCAAGAGTTCACCTACCTAGGCTCAACTATCACCAGTAACCTGTCTCTAGATGCAGAAATCAACAAGCGCATGGGTAAGGCTTCCACTGCTATGTCCAGACTGGCCAAGAGAGTGTGGGAAAATGGCGCACTGACACGGAACACAAAAGTCCGAGTGTATCAGGCCTGTGTCCTCAGTACCTTGCTCTACGGCAGCGAGGCCTGGACAACGTATGCCAGCCAAGAGCGACGTCTCAATTCATTCCATCTTCGCTGCCTTCGGAGAATACTTGGCATCAGGTGGCAGGACTATATCTCCAACACAGAAGTCCTTGAAGCGGCCAACACCCCCAGCTTATACACACTACTGAGTCAGCGGCGCTTGAGATGGCTTGGCCATGTGAGCCGCATGGAAGATGGCAGGATCCCCAAAGACACATTGTACAGCGAGCTCGCCACTGGTATCAGACCCACCGGCCGTCCATGTCTCCGTTATAAAGACGTCTGCAAACGTGACATGAAATCGTGTGACATTGATCACAAGTCGTGGGAGTCAGTTGCCAGCATTCGCCAGAGCTGGCGGGCAGCCATAAAGACAGGGCTAAATTGTGGCGAGTCGAAGAGACTTAGTAGTTGGCAGGAAAAAAGACAGAGGCGCAAGGGGAGAGCCAACTGTGCAACAGCCCCAACAAACAAATTTCTCTGCAGCACCTGTGGAAGAGCCTGTCACTCCAGAATTGGCCTTTATAGCCACTCCAGGCGCTGCTTCACAAACCACTGACCACCTCCAGGCGCGTATCCATTGTCTCTCGAGATAAGGAGGCCCAAAAGAAAAGAAAAATCACTACATAAACCATGAGAAACTAACTGGAAACCTTGAATCATTGAATTGAACAGAAAATCTAATTACTATAATGATAACTGATGGCTGCAGCTGGGTCAGCATTGGGAATTAGATATCACTAGTATAAAACAGACATTTTGGGCTGAAATTTAGCAGCCCCCCAACATCAGGGGTCATGGCGGGCAGCCTAGGAAATATCTCCGGGAGAGACCCGCCACAGGCCTCGATGCCAGGAAGGCCCCGCCCCAATTTACCGGCAACAGCGAGGCCTCGGGTCGGTAAGTTAATTTGAATGTTAATTATTCTCATTTTAATATTTTAATGAAGACCCCGCTGCCAGGCGACGGGGAGGGGGGGGATGCACCGAGGCCTGGCCGCCACTGCTAATATCCAGCGGGGCCTTCTTGGCGTCGTGGGTCGAGGCGGGCCACACCCAGTATCATTTTAAGGGCCTCCCTTCCGCGACCCACAGCGTCGAGGGGCTGACAAAATTCAGCCTATATGAGTCTATTGTTAATACAATTTATCTACAAATTTCATCTCCAGCTTCCTTCATATTAAAAAAAATAGATTTTCTAATAGAGTATTTAATGAGGCCCTGCTTAATAAACATCGTTTTAGAAAAAGTTTATATGGTCCCACAGTAATCTATAACTTGGATAATGAACAGGTCATAGGAAACATTAATGGTTACAATTGTAATTGGGAGCTACAACCTGTGGGAAATTAACCATCAGCCTATAAGTATTTCATTCTTACCTCTAATAAATTAACACATAACCTTGTTAGATATTTTTAATTTGGAGACAATAAATGTAACTAGCAAATAAACAACATTCTAAAGTTAAAATGAAAGAGTTCATAAGAGCAAAATGAGTGACAGGGCCACATTTTAGCCATATGCAACTTCAATATTCATCAGATTATTACAAATGTCTGTGTGGCATTAGGTTTGTGCACTAATATTATGAAAGGTGTGAAGAAGACAGTATTTTCCCGACCACTTTGTGTAGTTTGTGAATTACAAATTCTCTTAAACTGAGGGGGGAGAGCGTTAGGTTGGAACAACAGTTGTTTATAGGAGCTAATGATCTTCAGACTTCTCAAGGATTGGGTCAGGAATGACAGGGAGCAGGATCAGGTCTGCACTGACAGTGGGTTAATCCCCCACAATTTCATTAAATCTATTATACTTCTTGTGACAGTGTTCTGGTGAGACTTGGAAACATTATCCTTCCTTTCACCAAACTGAGCCCAAGTCTGTGGGAGTTTGAGTCATAGTCATAGAGAGATACAGCACCGAAATAGGCCCTTCGGCCCACTGAGTCCGTGTCAACCATCAGCCACCCATTTATACTAATCCTATATTAATCCCATTTTTCCCTCTCACATCCCCACCTTCCCTCAATTCTCCTACCACCTACCTACACTAGGGGCAATGTTTTACAATGGCCAATTTATCTATCAACCCGCATGTCTTTGGCATGTGGGAGGAAACCGGTGCACCCAGAGGAAACTCACGGGGTCACAGGGAGAACTTGCAAACTCCACACAGGCAGTACCCAGAACTGAATCCGGGTCGTTGGAGCTGTGAGGCTGTGGTGCTAATCGCTGCACCATGGTGCTGCGGTACAGTCTCTATTTGGTGCATCTTCTGGTTCCTGGGTTGAGGAGAAATTGAGAAAACTAGCTCTATATTCCCTGGAGTTTAGAAGAAGGAGGGGTGATCTCATTGAAACATAAAATTCTTAAGGGGCTTGACAGGGTAGATGCTGGGGAATCACAGTCCCAGAATACGGGGTTGGCCAGTTAGGACTGAGATGAGGAGAAATTCCTTCACTCAAAGGGTTGTGAACCTTTGGAATTGTCAACCCCAGAGCACTGTAGATGCTCAGTTGTTTAGTATGTTCAAGAAAGAGGTCGATAGATTTTTGTGTACTTAAGGGAATTAAGGGATATTGGGATAATGCAGGAAGGTGGAGTTGACGTACAAGATCAGTCGTGATCTTACTGAATGGCAGAGCAGGCTTGAAAGGCCAAATGGCCTACTCCAGATCCTATTTCTTATGTTCTCCAATTCTTCATGACTTCAAGGCCATCCCAGATATAAACTTATTTTTAATTTCCTGCATCCCCACTGACCCCCACCACCACCCTGCCCAAACATTTCCTTTCCTAATTTCTCTCAGGCGTAGAATGTTGTACGGCAGAGGGTGGCATGCAAACAGGATGGCGCATTTATTTAATCTGCCATTTCAATTGAGAAATTTGAAACTGACAAATCATATGTTAGTGATAATCAGTTAATTGAGAGAGAAAAATATTTCATAATATTATTTTGACACTGCTTAATTCAAGACACTAAGCCAAGACAACATCATTGTGACCTTAATTATCTTGAGTTCTTATCACACTCCAATATTCTTTTAAAATTGATTTAAACCTAAAAGTGACACAAATTCTACATCATAATTGGTACAAGCTAATCCACAATCATTTTGTCCCTCATTCATTTTGCTTATTTCTTTAGTATTTGCTCCTATTCCAATTTGCTTAAATTCAAAAAGATGGCAGTCGTCTAAACAACTTTCATTTCAAATGAATGCATCATTACTTACTGATACTTTTCCTTTCTCAGAATGTTTCCCTTTTTCCTTGTGATTGTAATCTTCTTCAGACGGAATGTAGCCACACGTAGCCTGCAATATAAACAGATTGTCTCTTGAAGCTGAAAGAAGAGAAGGTGAGCTGGCAAACGGGGCAAAGCAGAGAGCTCCTTGATGTGACAAGGACTTCTTGCAACTTTTCGAGTTTTCCACTTGATGATAATAGCTTTGGAGGCATGAGCAGATAGACTTTGAGAGAGGCAGATAGAAAGGTTGAGAAGGTGAATATGCATTTTCACTTAAACTTCTGTCGCATTCATTCCTCTTGGGACATGTACCTCTGGTTGTTCCACTTGGGATGCTATTATGTTTTAGTTCATCAGAGTGATTGGTTGCCTCCAGATGCAGAGACCATGCATCTTCATTCTCTGAAACTGTAGTACCATTGCATTGACTTGATCTTCTTGACATCGATTTCTCTTTGGCTTTCCTGTTCAAGGGCCTAGACTGATGAATATCCCCTGTAATGGAGGGTATCATGTTTGTTCTTTTATGTGATTCCATTCCAATAACCTCAGGACCTAGAGGAGAAACTTTTTCTTTTGTCTTCTTGCTGATATTCTCTGTACAATTATTTAGATCTTCATTTGTTTCCTTAACTCTTCGGTTAGAATAGTCATTATTTCCAGCAAATCTAGTGTCAGTGAGTGTAATATTTTTACCTTGTTCATTCTGTTGATCAACTTGCAATGCAAGAAACAATGGACAGTCCTCCATGGCAGCTTCATTACAGAACTGCCCAGTGTCACTGCTGTTCATCTTCAAGGATGCCACATGATTAACACAGTCCTCCAGAAGCTCAGACACATAAATATCTGCCCCTTGTGGCCTTGAATTCTTAGAATTACTCTGATGATCCTTCTTTGGTCCTGACTGGCAATCTCTTTTGCTAAAATTGCCCAATACGTCAGATCTGTTACAGTTGCCAACCAAAGCAAAGCAAGAAGAACATAGCATCACCTCAGCAAGATTGGACTGCACTGATTTCCTACAGTTTGGGCAAAGACTGGTCTTACTGATTTCCACTATGATCATGGATTCTGATGTTGCTGTCGCCTCTCCTGTTGATACTATTCTGTTCTTTAGCTCTCCATTGGAATGAGTTGTCAATAATGCATGCTTCTTTAATAAAGTAACTGGAACAACGTTGCTTGTAGAGTTATGGTTACTCTGTAAGAGTCCAGGATTATCATGACTAGACATCAAATTTGTTGACAAGCAAACATCATCATTAATTGATTTAACAAATAGGGAAGTTACATTTTGATCATGAAGATTCATCCTATTTTCATTTTTTCCATCCTGTCTCATCGATGTAGCCTTGGCTAGATTGTTCCCACTATTGTCTTCCAGAACTCCTTCTGTGTCAGCACAGGAAACAGAATTGCTAGCAGACATGTTTGCTAAACTGATTATGTCTGTCCTTGATGGGTCATGACTTTCAGTATTATTTTGAACATTGAAGCCAAATTCACTTGTTTCCGTCTTTTGCCTAAGCCAGTTTACTAAGCCCATTGCCAAAGAAAGTTCAGTATCGCAAAGTTTTAATAAGCATTCTTTGCCTTTCCAACTGCCCTGGAAGAACTCATGGCAGTTTACATCCACAGTAGGTGATGGAGCCATGTTTTCTTCAGCTCCAACATAAAAACTATACATGGACAAAGGAGTTTGGGGCTGAGCCGGAGCATTTTGCAATGTGGACACTTCCTCATCTAAGATAGGACTCATCCTAGGTTCTTCTGGATCATAAAAAAGTTCATAGAGGGCATCACCACTGTAACTGTCCCTGGGAAATTGCCTATTTGCATGTGGGCTTTGTGAACCTTTGCTTTCATCCTCTTCTTGCCCTGGAGAAAATGAATCATAGTAACCTTCATCACTGGTTGATGTCGATTCCTGATGGTCACTCTGTGGTGTCCCCAGGTCCATGGAAGCATCTAAATTCTTCTCAGCCTCCTCAACTTCTTCTTTCTCTGTGATTTTTTGAAATTTTAAAGGTGAAAGAACTAACTGTTCATCTCTAGCCTTGAGTGGCACGGAGTGTGTGCGTTCTTCACTTAAGGTTGTCTCCTGAACTATTGCACGCGCTGCTTCGGAGTTGTTAATATTTTTCCAAAATCCATTTAATTCCAGGCCATCCGTCTGTCCTGGTGATGCGAGTTGTTCCCCTCCCCCTTGGAATGATCCACTTGAAGGAGTCTGTTTATCTTCACATCTTTCTGGTGCATGTTTAAAACTGTGACCTGTCTCCAGTGGGTCAGTATTTTCTTCATCAGCAAAGATTTCCCCACAGCCTGTGAGGGAATCAAAACTCTTTAACGAAGCAACATCTTCACAGAGCGTGCTGCTACATTCATGCGATGAATCTGAGGGTGGGTCACTATCAGTAAAATACTGTGCTAAAGAATCACCAGCATGAGTTAAAATCTTTGAACTTTTGGACATGCCTTTATAGGGTCTTAAAGTCACTCTCCCACTGAAAAATTTGGAGTCTGGTTTATGGACCTTGGTTCCCAATGAAGCTACTTTCTCCTGTCTGTTTCTCTTCATAGTAAATAAACCCCTGAAGCCTCTTTTGGGCTTTCTCAGTGAAAGCCGTCTATTTGTAATGCATTTTGTAATTGATGGCAGTGATTGAGAGGAAGGACTTGGAAGCTCAAGTATTGAATGGTTAGATTGGGACTTGTCCTTGCTTTCACACACCCTATTCATAAAAAAAGGCCCAGAAGACATCGCAACTTCAGAGAAATTTATGGCGTTAAGAATTCTATCTTTATTTTTTTCAAGTGATGTTATTATCTTATTATCTTGGGGTTTCTCCACTTGTGTACATTCTCCATCATGTGCCATAGACACTACACAGTCATGAGTCTTGCTTTTTCGTATGGACCTCTGCACATTCCAAAACCCTAACTGTTCCTCTTCTTTGTCTCTTTGTGCAGAGGTGCTTGTAATGCTCCGAGTTTGCCCTGATTTCAAGAACAGTTTCTTCACTTTTTCATCTTTGCAGCTGCCTCCACTCGTAACTGAATATTTATTGACTGATCTTTGCTCAAAGTCAATATCAATGAAGGTTTCTGCATTTCTAACAGCCTGTTGCAGACTGTACTTCCGGAAATTTCTTGTTCTTCTTGGCTCCATTGCCACGAGTCAGAAATGCTCTGCTAAAAAGAGAAATGTGTCATTCATACCCTTCAAATTCAAATTTTCATATTTATGTGATTGTCTTCACTCTTACATAAGGAAATATACATTTGGCAATTTGTCTTTATGATCAGAAAATTGAGGGATAGCGATGAGAAAAGGAACATTTTCCCATCCTCAGTGCTGAAATTGAATGGTGTAAAATGTTTCACACATGCCTAAAAAAAATTCTTTGTCTTCTACTTCAACTGAACCACTAACCCATCTATTTTAAAAAGGTGTAATACAGCTATTAAAATAATGGACAAATCGATTTTCTATGAGCCTGTTAAGTGTTTACACACAGCATAATTTCAAACTCCCCGTGTCAAAATCATGCATTTCCAGCTATACCAGAGGAAGAAGCACAGTAAAAAAAAAACCTCTATTGAACCTCAACAATGTTTTAATCCCACCCTCAGGAAGGTATGCTCTTCTGCACCAGAAAAAAACATTTTTCAATTCTCACACCAGCCATCTGACTTAGATTGGCAATCAGTTCCAAATTATAAGCAGGTTAATGCTGTAAGCACATCTACATTGAAAATTCCTGTCAGACAGCACAAACTTTATTTCACATGTAACTCTTATGGCCCATGGACAGAGGAGTTTTTAATTTCAACATTCAAAATTTAACCTAAGTCCCAGAAGGGTAGTTGCACAGTTATGTGACAGTGACGTTACTGTTGGTTGAGAGTACAAAAAAATGAAGACTTGAATGTGGGAGAACCTTTTTAAACCAAGAGATTATCTAAAAGTTTCAAGTATTGATAATGATTTAATAAGAGGAGTTTTCTGCACACTAATCATTGTCATCAGACTGATATAAAACACAACAGAAAGAGTGCTCAGATTTCAGGCAACAGGTAGTGTTGCAACATCATTTGATGACTGTAGTTATAGAGACTTTAGAAATTCGGGGTGATCTGATGGATATCTTCAAGTTATGAAGGGCTATGAATAAATAATGGTAGTTTGTTTTCATTGATTAGCAAGATGGTAAAGAGAGGGCACAAGTTTAAAATAACTGCAAAGGGAATCAACGAAGGGAAGGTTGGAAAGAATCTTTATGCAACGCAAGTGATTAGAACAATGAACTCCTGCTGCAAAGTGTCATTGAAGCAGAGTCCATAATGTTTTTTAACGAACTGTAGACAATTGCTTGGAAAAGGGAAATGTTCGTAGGTACAAGGAGCAAGCAATAGAGTGGGATTAGACTTGGTGTCATACATGGAGAACAACACTGGCATAGATCTGATGATCGAATGACCTGTTTGTATGCTTTTACATAGACTTGTTCTGTGAGTTTAAATTGCCCTTGCTGGAGGGGTCCAACCTGAAAGGAACAGCAATACTAGTGCTATATTAAATCATAAATATTACTTCTGGACACAACTGGAGAGCTGATTATTGATTACACACTGCAATATTCAGCTATACCAGGGTTGTCCAACCTTTTCGGGCGGACAGCCGCATTCCGATTTTTGCTTGGCCCGGGGGGTGTGGGGGTGCGGGGGGGTGGGGGTTGCCGGTGAGCAAATATCAAAAGATAACGGCATTAAAAATTTATCTTGCTAATAAAAACAACAAATGTGCATTTTTGTGAAAAAGCTTTAAATGAGAAGACTAATTTATTGACTTACTTTCTGGTCACTATATTGAAAACTGATTTAGTGAGATACAAGGCATTGTTTTTGCTTGCATAAGTAGTCAATCTCTGCCCACACACTTGATGTGGTGATGCAGAGTATTCTGGATAGATGTCCATCTGTCAGGAGAGACCTTGATCTCTCTCCCACCTCTCCCCGCGCTCTGTGTGTATGTGTGTCTCGTTCTGTCTTCCCCCACAGCCACTGCTTCCTCCCACCCCCAACCAGGACTAGGGGACACAGATTGAAAGTTTTATGCAAAAAATGCAGGGGGAATATGAGGAAGCACATTTTTACCCAGCGGGTGGTAATGACCTGGAACTTGCTGCCCACAAGGGTGGTGGCAACCTGAGAGAATTAGACTTGCAGGGCTATCGGGATCGAGCCAGGGAGTGGGACTGACTGCATAGCTCTGTGGAGAGCCAGCATGGACTTGATGGGCTGAATGGCCGTAAGTAAATGACTCTATGGGCTGAATTTTACCGGCCCCTCGATGCCGCAGGTTGCGGAGCAGGGGCTGGTAAAATGCTGCGGGGAGAGGCCCCCCTCAAACCGCGACGTCAAGAAGGGCCCGCCGCATATTACCGGCGGCAGCGGGACCTCGGTGCAGCCTCCCTGCTGCACGGCGGCGGCACCACAATTAGCATATGGTAAACAGTACTTACCTTTGCTGATGATGCAGCCTGCCGCCTCTCCACTGACACTTTCGGATTTCTCGATGAACGGGTGGCCGTCACGTGCCGTCCCGTTCACGATTGAAAAAGCCGGCGGGTCCACAGAAGCAGAAGGTTTTGTGGCAGAAAGTAAGTTTCTTTTCAGGGGTCTCACTCTGCATTCTTAAAGGGAGGAGGGAGGGGGGCATTACAGGTATCACTCTGCATTCTTAAAGGGAAGGGGTCTGGGATTACTGGTGGGAAAGCTCTGCTGGCATGAAGGGAGGTACTGTGGACCATCTCTCCGTTAACAGTGTATGCTCTGTGTTTCTTCGTCTTTGTGAGGGAGCAATGGCACACTAAGCACCCTGTATGTGGGGAGGGTGCCAGAAAGGGCAGGAGCAGTATGGTTGTATGGATGGTGGGGGCAATCGATTCAGCTGGTAGGTCATGCTGCGCCACTCTGAGCGTTGGCCATGATGGGCAATGCCATGGCACGCCACATAGTTGATCCAGGAAAGCAGCTGATGTACCCGTCAACACCAATCCCTGCCCTGTTAGGAACCTTTGAATACATGAATGGCTCAACTTTATTTATCACCTGGAAATAGGTATGGCTCATCCTACATTGTGCGATCCTCTGCTCGTGAGGCCAGAGGCAATATCAACAGGCAGGTGCGATCCACGTAGAGGCCCCCGGTCATGAGCAGCAGCTCCCAAGGGGAGCTTGCCATTATGTTTGCCGCGCATCTACAGGCCCCACATGACATGCCATCGGATGTCAGAGCACCAGTGTCAGAGGAGATTGCGCATTTCGAGAGGGGGGGTGACACATCTCCGTGCCCTACTCAAGGATGACCTGCTGCCCATGGGCTCCGGTGGACATCCCATGCCTTTGTTGCTCATAATGGCAGCTGTTCTCAAGTCTGACACCTCTGCACCTTTTTAGGGGCCCACCAGAGACCTTTGTGCGGTCACACAGTCAGCAGTGCACCGCTGCATCAGGGAGGTCACCAATGTCCTGCAACGGTGGGCCAGTGAGGATGTCCACTTCAGGACGGACTCACACAGCCAGGCCCAGAGGGCCATTGGTTCTGGCACCATTGCCGGAGAACCATAAATTGTAATGTTCATAGACTGCACTCATGTGGACATCAGGCCTGCTGCCAGGCTACCACCTGCAGACGTCACCATTAAAGGAGCCCTCTCAATCTAGGTAAAGCTGATATGTGAACATCGCAGATGCTTGCAGCGAATGTGTGACTGTTTCTCAGGCAGCTCTTCACTGAATTGGCTTAGATGGAGGGGTGGCTTCTTGGAGATGAGGGCTATCCTTTTCAGATATGGCTCCCGACACCAGTGAGAGACCCCACCACTGCTGCAGAGGAGAGATACAACGCCAGCCACTGAGCTACATGAGCCACCATTGAGCAAGAGTTCGGCATGCTTAAAGGGCGCCTCCAATGTCTGTATGGATAGGGTGATGCCCTGTACTATGGACCGAAAAGGCCAGCTCCTTTCTTTGTTGCTTTACACAACTGCGCACCCAATAGGGGCCAGGCCTGGCATGATGAGGAGAGATTCCTCTTCGGACTATGAGGATGCTGAGGACCTACAACATGAAAGATGCATGGGAGGGCAGATGACACCCAGGCTCTGCAGGCAGGGCTAGCAGTGAGATAAGGATGTACGGAAGTGGCTTATCAGACAAAGGCTCTCTGCTCCATAGGAACTGACATGAGCTCTGCAAGCCACACCTCACCCTTGCTCACCTGCTGTGCACCAGTCCATATCTGCAGAATCCCTGTGTAAACCATTAGAGACAGCAGCTGACTGAGCCAATGTCCATGTCACTGAGTCCGTGGAGACACTCATGTGTAATGGTGGCATGGCAATGCTGTTATTGCATACGTTGGCTCTCTTGAAGGGCCAGTGGTGCAAAGGGATGTGACATTGGCGCTACATGCTGGCACACATCATTCACACAGAGAAAAGGACACACAGGTTGGTGAGGAGCATTTAGTGAAAGACGTATTTACATTGCTGTGACACTTGTGCATTCCCATTTGTTTCAGTGTGTTCTCTGTAAACCTCTGTAATACTTTTTATGGTCTATTTAAGTCTCACACCCTGGAATCATGGGGAGGCAGCGGCGTAGTGGTATTTTCACTGAACTAGTAACCCAGAGACCCAGGGTATTGCTCTGGAGACATGGGTTCAAATCCCACCACAGCAGAAGGTGGAATTTGAATTAAATTAATAAATCTGGAATTAAAGCTAGTCTAATGATGGCCATGAAACCATTGTCGATTGTTGTAAAAACCCATCTGGTTCACTAATGTCCTTTAGGGAAGGAAATCTGCTGTCCTTACCTGGTCTGGCCTACATGTGACTCCAGAACCACAGCAATGTGGTTGACTCTTACATGCCCTCTGAAATGGCCTAGCAAATGGCCTAGCAAGCCGCTCAGTTAGGGCAATTAGGGATGGGCAATAAATGCTGGCCTGGCCAGCGACGCCCACATCCCATGAATGAATTAAAAAAAAATCTGCAAATATACGATTATTCACCCAGGTGCAGCATGCCTGCAAGAAGGAATGTTACACTTGAGTGGGAGAAGATAATCACAACTTCACGGGACACTGGGACGCAGCAGGGTAAGTATGTGGCAGCAAAGCAGAAAGTGCTGGAGAAATCCAGCAGGTCAGGCAGCATCTGTGGAGAGAGAAGCAGAGTTAACTCAAAGTTAACTCTGCTTCTCTCTCCACAGATGCTGCCTGACCTGCTGGATTTCTCCAGCACTTTCTGCTTTGCTGCTAGATTGACAGCAGCCCCACTCTACAGCAGTCAGGTAAGTATTCTTTGACAGCTGAAGCAGGTGCTGGCATGCTGAAAATAGAGCCCCAGCACCTGCTGCACAGCTGTCAAAACTCTCGCTGCGCCAAATGTCCCTCCAATCCTCACATAATATGGGAGGGGCAGCACGCGGCCTCTATGGAAATGAGCCCCCGTGATTAATATCGCCGGGGCTCGGTGGCAGCCGGTGAATGCAGGCGCACCGCCGAGTTCAAAGGGCGCCACCGCAGAGCGCGACGCCCCAATAAAATTCAGCCCTATGACTCTCTCTCCCCCATCTCTGTCTCTCTCTTTCTTCCCTTCTCTGTCCTTCTCTCCCCCCTCCCTCTGACCCTCTCTCCCCTCTCTGTCCTTCTCTCCCCCCTCCCTCTGACCCTCTCTCCCCTCTCTGTCCCTCTCTCCCCCTTCCCTCTGTCCCTCTCTCCCCACTCTGTCCCTCTCTCCCCCTTCTCTCTGTATCTCTCCCCCCCCTCCACCTCCTGTGTCTCCCGTGTTCCCCGCTCAGCGTTCCCCATTCTCTGCTTAGTGTTCCCTGCTCAGCATTCCCCACTCCCCACTCAGTATTCCCCACTCAGTGTTCCCCATTCTCTGCTTAGTGTTCCCTGCTCAGCATTCCCCACTCCCCACTCAGTATTCCCCGCTCAGTGTTCCCCATTCTCTGCTTAGTGTTCCCCACTCAGTATTCCCTGCTCAGTGTTCCCGGTTCCCCGCTCAGTGTTCCCCGTTCCCAGCTCCATGTTACCTGCAGCAGCCATTACCACAACCGGATACTTACCGTGCCTGTTTTATTTAAGTTGGGGTGAGTGGAAATGGGAAACTGCCCAGTGTGTAGGATACAGGACATTTACTGAATCACGTGAAAGCAGCAGGGGTCCTAGGATGCCTGCGCCACATTCCGCCAATTTGCGCTAGCGCTGTCTGGGCAGCCATGTCAGTCATAGGGAGTGACCGATCACAGACAGGGGTCCCCGTGCCCATCAGTCACAGGTCCCACCTACACCCTACACCTGACCTACATGGGAGCCGTCAATCAGAGCTGAGCCATAGGCAGATGGCAGGCCGGATGGAAACCTGCGACGGGCCAGATCCTGGCCCGCGGGCCATATGTTGGACAACCCTGAGCTCTCCACTCCATCTCCACTTCTGTTTAAGCTACTCTGACACTGAAACTCTCATCCATTCCTTTGTTACCCCTAGACTTAACTATTCCAATACTGTCCTAGATGGAATCTCCCTTGCATCCTCCTTTAACCTGAGCTCATCCAAAACTGTGCTGCCCATATCCTAACTTACACTAAGTCCCGTTCACCCATCACTGTTTGCTGTCCTACATTGAGTCCCAGTCTGGCAATGCCTCAATTTTAAAATTCTTATCCTCATCCCGTCCTATCTCCGTAACCTCCTCTTACCCTACAAGCCTTTAAGATCTCTGTTCTTCTCCAATTCTGGCTTCCTCGATTTTCTGCACTCCACCATTGGTGACTGTGCATTCAACTGCCGAGGACCAAGTTCTGGAATTCCATCGTAAACCTCTACATTTCTCTACCTCATTCTAATCCTTTACAAAACCGACCTCTTTAACTAAGCTTTTGGTCACCTGTCCTAATATCTTCTTTTGTGACTCGGTGTCAATTTCTCTTTGACAATCGCTCCTGTGAAATGCTTTGGGATGTTTTACTACATTAAAGGCAATACATAAATGCAAGTTGTTGTTATTGTAGGTATTCAGCTATTCACTGCATAGGTATTCTGCTGTATACAGTACAAATAATCAGCAATCAAGGCATAGGTATTCATAAAATCATGCCTGTACTAGCTACAAAAAAGCAGTTGTGCTTAGCATTACATCCTGTTTTTTTGCCTGTAACCCTCTAAATTCCTCATCCTCAAGAACCTGTCCAACTCACTTTTAAAATTATTTATGGAATCAGCTTCCACTAACTTTTTAGGTAACGTGTTGCTGTTCCCAACAACTCTCTGAGTGAAAAAAATTCTTGTCATCTCCCCTCTAGATCTTTTGCCAATGATGTAAATCTATGACCTTTAGTTACTGAGTCACTCACCAGCGGGAATAATTTTTCTCCAGCTATTCTATCAAAACCTCTCACAATCTTGAAAACCTCTATTAGGTCAGCTCTTCACTTTCTTTGTTCGAAGGAGAACAGTACTAACTTGCCCAACATCTCCTCATAACTGAAGTGTCTCATCCCTAGAACATCCTGGTAAACCTCCTCTTACCCTTTCTGAAGCCTTGACATCTTTCCTGAAGTGTGATGCTCAGAATTGTTCACAATATTCCAGCTCAGGCCTAACCAGTAATTTATAAAGTTGTAGCATGATCTCTTTCTTTTTATATTCTATTCCTCTATTTATAAACCCACGTAGCCCATATCTTGTTTAACCATGTTATTAGTGACTACACTTCAAAAAGTACTTCATTGGCTGTAAATGCTTTGAGACATCTGTTGTTTGTGAAAGGCACTATAAAAGTGCAAGTCTTTCCTTTCTTTTCGTTTTATTTGCCCTGCCATCTTTGAGGGTTTGTGTACATGGATACCAAGGTCTCTCTGCTCATCTCCACTTTTCAAAATCGTGCCATTTATAGTATACTGTCTTTTCATATTAGTTCCCCAAAGTGCATCACTTCATACTTCTCTGCATTGAACTCCATCTGCCATGCTTTTGCCCATTTCGGGAGGTGGTGGCATAGTGGTAATGCCCCTAGACTAGCAAACCAGAGCTCCAGCCTGATGTTCTGGGGACATGTGTTTGAATCCCAACACGGCAGATGGTGAAATTTGAATTCAATTAATAAATCTGGAATTAGAAATCTAGTGTAGTGGTGATCATCAAACCATTGTCGATTGTTGTAAAAACCCATCTGGTTCACTAATGTCCTTTAGGGAAGGAAATCTGCTTTCCTTACCTGGTCTACATGTGACTCCAGATCCACAGTAATGTGGTTGACCCTTAAATCCCCTCTGAGTACTTTAGATGGGTCTGTTTTTGTCCAGTGTGTGCAGGAGGGTTTTCTGACACAGTATGTGGACAGGCCAACCAGGGGCGATGCCACATTGGATTTGGTACGAGGTAATGAACCCGGCCAGGTGTTCGATTTAGATGTAGGTGAGCACTTTGGCGATAGTGATCACAATTCGGTTAGGTTTACCTTAGCGATGGGCAGGGACAGGTATATACCGCAGGGCAAGAATTATAGCTGGGGGAAAGGAAATTATGACGCGATTAGGCAAGATTTAGGATGTGTAGGATGGGGAAGGAAACTGCAGGGGATGGGCACAAACGAAATGTGGAGCTTATTCAAGGAGCAGCTAATGCGTGTCCTTGATAAGTATGTACCTGTCAGGCAGGGAGGAAGTTGTCGAGCGAGGGAGCCGTGGTTTACTCAAGAAGTTGAAGCGCTTGTCAAGAGGAAGAGGGCGGCTTATGTTAGGATGAGACGTGAAGGCTCAGTTAGGGCGCTTGAGAGTTACAAGCTAGCCAGGAAGGATCTAAAGGGAGGGCTAAGAAGAGCAAGGAGAGGACACGAGAAGTCATTGGCGGATAGGATCAAAGAAAACCCTAAGGCTTTCTATAGGTATATCAGGAATAAAAGAATGATAAGAGTTAGAACAGGGCCAATCAAGGATAGTAGTGGGAAGTTGTGTGCGGAATCAGAGGAGATAGGGGAAGTGTTAAATGAATATTTTTCGTCAGTATTTACAGTAGAGAAAGAAAATGTTGCCGAGGAGATTACTGAGATACAGCCTACTAGGCTAGATGGGATTGAGATTCACAAGGAGGAGGTGTTAGCAATTTTGGAAAGAGTGAAAATAGATAAGTCCCCTGGGCCAGATGGGATTTATCCTAGGATTCTCTGGGAAGCCAGGGAGGAGATTGCAGAGCCGTTGTTGTTGATCTTTATGTCGTCATTGTCGACAGGAGTAGTGCCGGAAGACTGGAGGATAGCAAATGTTGTCCCCTTGTTCAAGAAGGGGAGTAGAGACAGCCCTGGTAATTATAGACCTGTGAGCCTTACTTCGGTTGTGGGTAAAATGTTGGAAAAGGTTATAAGAGATAGGATTTATAATCATCTTGAAAAGAATAAGTTCATTTGCGATAGTCAGCACGGTTTTGTGAAAGGTAGGTCGTGCCTCACAAACCTTATTGAGTTTTTCGAGAAGGTGACCAAACAGATGGATGAGGGTAAAGCAGTGGATGTGGTGTATATGGATTTCAGTAAGGCGTTTGATAAGGTTCCCCACGGTAGGCTATTGCAGAAAATACGGAAGTATGGGGTTGAAGGTGATTTAGAGCTTTGGATCAGAAATTGGCTAGCTGAAAGAAGACAGAGGGTGGTGGTTGATGGCAAATGTTCATCCTGGAGTTTAGTTACTAGTGGTGTACCGCAAGGTTCTGTTTTGGGGCCACTGCTGTTTGTCATTTTTATAAATGACCTGGATGAGGGTGTAGAAGGGTGGGTTAGTAAATTTGCGGAAGACACGAAGGTCGGTGGAGTTGTGGATAGTGTCGAAGGGTGTTGTAGGGTACAGAGGGACATAGATAGGCTGCAGAGCTGGGCTGAGAGATGGCAAATGGAGTTTAATGCGGAGAAGTGTGAGGTGATTCACTTTGGAAGGAGTAACAGCAATGCAGAGTACTGGGCTAATGGGAAGATTCTTGGTAGTCTAGATGAGCAGAGAGATCTTGGTGTCCAGGTACATAAATCCCTGAAAGTTGCTACCCAGGTTAATAGGGCTGTTAAGAAGGCATATGGTGTGTTAGCTTTTATTAGTAGGGGGATCGAGTTTCGGAGCCATGAGGTCATGATGCAGCTGTACAAAACTCTGGTGAGACCGCACCTTGAGTATTGCGTGCAGTTCTGGTCACTGCATTATAGGAAGGATGTGGAAGCTTTGGAAAGGGTGCAGAGGAGATTTACTAGGATGTTGCCTGGTATGGAGGGAAGGTCTTACGAGGAAAGGCTGAGGGACTTGGGGTTGTTTTCGTTAGAGAGAAGGAGGAGGAGAGGTGACTTAATAGAGACATACAAGATAATCAGAGGGTTAGATAGGGTGGATAGTGAGAGTCTTTTTCCTCGGATGATGATGGCAAACACGAGGGGACATAGCTTTAAGTTGAGGGGTGAAAGATATAGGACAGATGTCAGAGGTAGTTTCTTTACACAGAGAGTAGTAGGGGCGTGGAACGCCCTGCCTGCAACAGTAGTAGACTCGCCAACTTTAAGGGCATTTAAGTGGTCATTGGATAGACATATGGATGAAAATGGAATAGTGTAGGTCAGATGGTCGGCGCAACATCGAGGGCCGAAGGGCCTGTACTGCGCTGTAATGTTCTAGTTCTAGTTCTAGTTCTAGTTCTAGAAATGGCCTAGCAAGCCACTCAGTTGTATCAAACCACTACAAAGTCTAACAAAAGAAATGAAACAGGATGGACCACCCAGCATCAACCTAGGCACCGGAAATGACAACGGCAAACCCAGTCCTGTCACCCTGCAAAGTCTTCCTTTGGCGAACATCTGGGGGCTTGTGCCAAAATTGTGAGAGATGTTGCACAGACTAGTCAAGCAACAGCCTGACATAGTCATACTCACGGAATCATACCTTGCAGACAATGTCCCAGACACCACCATCACCATCCCTGGGTATGCCCTATCCCATGTTGAAAACTAACTGGAAGAATGGCACAGTATATTCTCTGGGTGGGAGACTTCAATGTCCATCACCAAGAGTGGCTCGGTAGCACCACTACTGATAAAGCTGGCCGAGTCCTAAAGGACATAGCTGCTAGACTGGGTCTGCGGCAGGTACTGAGGGAACCAACAAGAGGCAAAAACCTACTTGACCTCATCCTCACCAATCTACTTGTCGCAGGTGCATTTGTCCATAACAGTATTGGTAGGAGTGACCACCGCACAGTCCTTGTGGAGACAAAGTCCCGTCTTCACACTAAGGGTACCCACCATTGTGTTGTGTGGCACTACCACTCTTGCTAAATGGGATAGATTTTGAACAGATCTAGCTACTGGGCATTCATGAGGCGCTGTGGGCCATTAGCGGCAGCTAAATTGTATTTAACCACAATCTGTAACCTCATGGGCCGGCATATCCCCCGCTCTACCATTACCAGCAAGCTGGGGGACCAACCCTGGTTCAATGAAGAGTGCAGGAGGGCTTGCCAGGGGCAGCACCAGGCATACCTCAAAATAAGGTGTCAGCCTGGTGGAGCTATAACATAGGACTACTTGCATGCCAAACAGCAGAAACAGCATGCAATGCATTTCCTCCATAATAAGTGGGGATGTTCGCTGATGATTGCACAATGTTCAGCACCATTAGCAATTCCTCAGATATTGAAGCAGCCCATGTTCATATGCAGCAAGACTTGGACAACATGCAGGCTTGGGCTGATTAGTGGCAAGTAACATTCGCACCACACAAGTGCCAGGCAATGACCATCTCAAACAAGACAGAATCTAACCACCTCCCCTTGATGTTCAATGGCATTACCATCGCTGAATCCCCCACTATCAACATCCTGGGGATCACCATTGACCAGAAACTGAACTGGACCAGCCACATAAATACTGTGGCTACAAGTGCAGGTCAGAGACTGGGAATCCTGCGGCGAGTAACTCATCTCCTGTCTCCCCAATGCCTGTCCACCATCTATAAGGGCGGCACAGTGGCGCAGTGGTTAGCACCGTAGCCTCACAGCTCCAGGGACCCGGGTTCAATTCTGGGTACTGCCTGTGCGGAGTTTGCAAGTTCTCCCTGTGACCGCGTGGGTTTTCGCCGGGTGCTCCAGTTTCCTCCCACTGCCAAAGACTTGCAGGTGATAGGTAAATTGGCCATTGTAAATTGCCCCTAGTGTAGGTAGGTGGTAGGGAATATGGGATTACTATAGGGTTAGTATAAATTGGTGGTTGTTGGTCGGCACAGACTTGGTGGGCTGAAGGGCCTGTTTCAGTGCTGTATCTCTAAATAAATAAAAAATAAATAAATAAGCACACGTAAGGAGTGTGATGGAATACTCTCCAATTGCCTGGATGGTGTAGCTCCAACAACACTCAAGAAACTCGACACCATCCAGGACAAAGCAGCCCGCTTGAGTGGCACCCCACCTTCAACATTCACTCCCTCCACCACTGACACACAATGGCAGCAGTATGTACAATCTACAAGATGCACTGCAGCAACTCACCAAGACTCCTTCGACAGCACCTTCCAAACCCGCAACCTCTACCATCTAGAAGGACAAGGGCAGCAGATGCATGGGAACACCACCACCTGCAAGTTCCCATCGGAGCCACACACCATCCTGACATGGAATTATATCGCTGTTACATCACTGTCGCAGGGTCAAAATCCTGGAATGCCTTTCCTAACCCAGCACTGTGGGTGTACCTACACCCCAAGGACTGCAGCAGTTCAAGAAGGCAGCTCACCACCACCTTCTCAAAGGCAATTAGGGATGGGCAATAAATGCTGGCCTAGCCAGTGACGCCCACATCCCCGAACGAATAAAATAATGTCACCATCCTGTCTGTCATCCTGAAGTCTATAACTAGCTTCATCACTTTTTGCTACTTTATCAATTTTCTTCTCACCTGCAAACTTTATAATGCTGCTCCTGACATCCAATTCTGCTACATACTGTACAAATATTCAGCTGTACACTGCGTAGGTATTCAGCTTTATACTATAAATATTTAGTGATAAATTTCATAAGTATTCAGTGATAAGCTGTGTAAATATTCAGTTAACCACTATACAGTTATTCAGGCTGCAAGAACAGAGTAATAATTCACTGAATTTTAGAGATGGGATTTGTAAAATAATTTTAGCGTTTAGGTTATCATCCATATAGTAAATTTTCTATATATGTCATGTTTCATGGTTGAGTTTTGTGTTACAAATCACAAGTGAATAGTCCAATGAAACACACGTAAAATATGCTCAGCAGACATATATAATTTCAGGTAGAGAACACTCTTATTTATGAATGGAATGTACATCATTCTGCTGTTCATAAACCTCTTTTATGGTTTTTCACTATGTTGTTTGCAGTTTATTAGTTACCTTGACAAATGTTCATGGTTGTTTGTGAATTCATAAAAGGGTTAATTTTACTGTGCATCGATAAATTGGATTAAAAATTAAATCATAAATCTAATAAGAGGAGGAAGATAATAATTTTGCTTTTTGTTTGCATTTCATAAGAATATTTGCATTTTCACTATTTGGAAGTAAATACATCCCTTTATATTAGATACAAAAATAAGACCATTGGGATTCCTTCAGTACGTGTGGATTTAAATAAAGATCAATTACTGTAACTACTCCCACATTGGTGCTACAAATTCACAAATGGCTGTTTAAGAGGAGGTATGATGGGTGTACTTTAAATTTAGAATGCATCCAAAATATATGTGATTTGCAATTCTTTTCTTTTTATTCCATGTTACTATGCAAAAAGGATGTATTGAGAATTACAGCACTGTTTCCCTTGGGTCTTCCCACCTCTGCAGGGATTCAATTAACTAATGTCATTAACCAAGTAAACAGCAACAGCTGACCAGCATCCAGGCTCAACAAGTATACCAATTTACTTACTGCTGCTCCCACAGCTGCTATGAACCTACTGGCTTCCTGCAAAGGAGACAGATCAGAAATACTTAGCTTCTATGGGTGAACAATGTGTTAAATATGTGAATATTTTTCAGGAGGAAAATGATTTTTTCAAGTTTGCATGTTACCTCCTTGGGAGACTTCTTTATATTGAACATATTGCCCCACATACATGCTCCTTGACCTTTTAATATATTGTTTTTGCCATAAGATAGACACACTAGAAATGTCCCTTAGTCCCATCCCATCCTCAAGAAACCACGTCTTTTCGACATGATTTTTTTCCCCTTTGCTCACACCTGCTATTATTGTGCCCTTTTTCAGTGAGGCTGCTATTTTGCACCTGTGGTTTGGGTTGAAACCATTTTATGTACACCATAACAGCTGAGGGAGAGATGGAGGGTGAGGCTTTCAGCTGATCAGTCTAGGCTGGATTTGATCGTAATCGTCAGACATGAAAGGACAGATTCCAAACAGACAACAATACCTCGTCCTCATTGAGAAACAATTGGATAATGTTGGCATATTTTTGTGTTTGTTTTGTGCAATTTTAATTTCTTTTGATTGATTGGAAAATTACAGCATGTCAGTGGCCAATGAAGGTGGCTGCTAATTTTTTTTTTCCGTTAGCTCATTGAAAATCAAGGTGACTTTTTTGCCATTGCATTTTGAGATCACAATGCATTCTTCATGTGTGTATCTGGAAAGCCTAATTCCAAAAAGTGTACACTGCATTCCGTGCATTTCATAAATTCTTTCCTATTTTGCAGTTTTGTTCCCTCGTACCATTTCAAATTGGATAGCTAGTGATCCAGCAACAACAGTACTAGGTTCCTAAATTAGATTCTCATTAGATTTTAAACACTGTCTGATACTGAAACTCAGGCATCCCCTGCAGGTATGCATTTCAGTCTTTTCTGAGGATGAAATTGTTTCTTGTATCACTCATCTCTTGGTGAGTAAAACTAAGGGCAGCAGTGACAGTACAGTGACAATACCATTTGACTCTTCACATCAATGGTCGCAAATACTCTGCACTGCCAAAGAACAGTGGCTATTGCATGCAATTAATCAAACCGAGATTCTAGCACTGAGTTTGAGCATTAACAGTCTACACCATAATCAGATTAAGTTAGAAAAAAGATCAACCAATAAGATATAAGACTTTACAGAAATAAGACAAACACAAACTGTCAACCATAAATAAATAAAAACACAACAAAAAAAGCCCTGAAAACTAAACTGATAAACTATTTTGGTTAAAAAAAATAGCATTTCTCTTCAAAAATCTCAAAGTAGTTTGTGCAATTATTGCTCTGACTACTGTCATGTAAATAAATTATAGTTTGTTTTATAATGCAGTATCGATCGAACAATAGGCAGAATATCACCAGAATAATGTTGAAAACATTGTCGGTTGTTATAAAAATGCACCTGGTCCACTAATGTCCTTTAGGGAAGGAAATCTGCCATCCTTACCTGGTCTGTCCTACAAATGAATCTAGACCCGCAGCAATGTGGTTGACTCTTAAAATGCCCTCTGAAATGGCCTAACAAGGCACTTAGTCCAAAGGCAATTAGGGATAGGCAACAAATGCTGTCCTAGCCAGCGATGCCCACACCCCACAAACAAATTTTAAAAAATGTTCAGCGAATACATTTTTTGACTAGAATTTTTTGACCTGAACTGGATGGAGCCTTTGTCTCGATTTACAGATGGCGCTTTCCCTTCAGCTAGTTGGGATATGACACACATGCAGATATGTTTGTTTACTTTTTTTTTTAACTGTTTCCTATTATCAGTTGAACTTTGAATCAGTAAGAATGTTTGGGCAAGGAGGGACATTTGGTAAGATGGACTGCCTGTTGCTCTGAATGTTAAGCACAGGATGGATGTGAAGGGGGCATAACTTGGCAGAGATGAAACTCGGAGAGCAATAATCAACAGGAGTATATTAATCCTAAACATAAAATTAAACCAAATTATATACTTGCTGCAAAGTACAAAACTGGCAGGTTTGTTGCAAAGCTATATAGAGAAATTGAACAATGCCAGTTTTTTTGGGGATCAGCATGCATTTAAGAAGTAAATATGGGTGGTTTTGCACTGCAACTTGTAGCAATTTTACTTTGCCCAGGGATTCTTACCGGTCAGACACTGGTTTAGTACTTAGACCATTACTTTAGGGTTGGTGCAAAGCCAAACCATACCATACTAACACTACAGTTGTAGGGTAAATGCACCCTTAATATGAAAATTGTCGAATATTCAAAGGTGAATAAAATCTGGAAGCCTGTAATGATGAGGAGTCATTTTTTTATTGTGAAAAATACATATAATTCCAATCTTCTGTCCTTCAGCCAATATGATAATAAGAAAGGAACCAATTTGCATCACGAACTATAACGTCTGATTTCTGCATATTTTAGCATGAATCTAGGGAAACATGGTTCAAGAATTGATTGCCATGTTTTCAACCTCCACACCAGTGATATTTCACAGCAATGGAAATAAAATACATCAACTTTACATGCAATCTCTCTTTCTATCACATAGAATCACAGAATTATTACAGCACAGAAGGAAGCCATTCAGCCCATCGTGTCTGCACCAGCTCTCTGAATGAGCACTTCATCTAGTGCAGTTCTCCCGCCTTCTCCCCATAACCCTGCACATTCTTCCTTTTTGGGCAACAGTCTAATTCCCTTCAGACAGAGTTGTTCATTAATTTGCATTGTCTCTCTGGACAAATGCCCCCTCTTCCACCACAACCATCACCACACCCCTTGCCCTCTGCTCCCTGACATCCCCATCGCGCAATCTCTCCTGCCTTCCAACTCACCACAGACCGCACCCCCACTCTTGGTCCTCCTCCACCCCCCCCCCCCCCCCCCACCTGCTCAAAACCCACCACATTTCCAACCATTGCCAGCTCTGATGAAAGGCCATCAACCCAAAATGCCAACTCAGCCTCTCCCTCCACAGATGCCGCCAGACCCGCTGAACATTCACAGCACTCTCTGCTCTCATTTCAGATTACTAGCATCTGTAGTTTTTCGCTTTTATTTAAGGGTAATTATACTAGACTGGAAAAGAGTGAGAAGTGGTGTTCCACAGGGATCTGTGCTGGGGCCACTACAGCTCATCATTGGGAATCTGAAATCCAATTTCAAAATTTGCGGATGATGCCAAAATGGGGGGTATACTGGAGGACTGCGACAAAATACAAGAAGATGTTAATAAAGTTGCAGAATGGGTATGTATTTATCAAATGATTTCAATATAGTTAAGTGTGAAGTGGTGCATTTTGGAAAATGTCTAAATTGGGGTAAAGTAGCAAAGGGATCTAGATGTGATACACAAATCACTAAGAGTAGTAACACATATTAATAAGGGCATAAAAAGTGCAAACAAAGCACTGGGCTTCACTTCCAGAGGGATAGAATTGAAAAGCAGAGAGGTTATGTTAAACTTATATAGATCCCTGGTTAGAAATCATGATGCACTATCAATGGCTATTCCTTAAGTGAGTCGATCAAATAAACATAATAATTTCCTGGCCTTTGTACAGCCTTTCTCTGTTAAATACATAGGAACATAGGAATGAACACAGGAACAAGTTTAGGCCATTTAACTCCACAAATCAATTGGATCATAGCTGATCTGTAGCTTAACTCCAGTTAACCTGCCTTGTTTGTACATCTGTTAATACCCTTCCCTAACAAAAATCTATCAGTCTCAGTTTTGAAATTTTAGATTGACCTAGCCTCATCAGCTTTTTTGGGAGACAAAGTTCTAGATTTCCACTGCCCTTTTTGTGAATAAGTGCTTCCTGACATCACCCATGAAAGACCTAGTTTTAATTTTAATGCTATGCCCCCTTCTTCTAGATTCTCCCACATGAAGAAACAGTTTCTCTCTATTTACCCTATCAAATTCTTCAATCACTGTAACCACCACAATTACACCACCCCTTAAACTTCTATACTTGAGGGAATACAGACATAGTTTATGTAACCTGTCCTCATAATTTAACCTTTTTGAGCCGTGATATTATTCTGGTGAATCTGTGCTACACACCCTCCAAGGCCAATATATCCTTCCAGCGGTATGGTGCCCAGAACTGACTGCCAGCCTTTGAATGGAGTCTAACTAGAGCATTATATAATTGTTACATAACTTCTATCTCTTTGTATGCTAGTCCCTTTGAGATGAAGACTAACATTCCATCGGCCTTTTTAATTTTTTTTGTACATGTACACTCGATTTTATTGATTTCATTACAAGTACCCCTAAATCTCTGCTCCTCCACAGTTCCTAGCATCTCACCATTTAGAAAATGCTCTGATATATCTTTCTTAGGTCCAAAATCGATGACCTCATACTGAACTCCACCTACCATAATTTTTCACACTCAATTAATCTATCAATGTCCCTTTGAACTTCTGCTCCTATTTGTATTTCTTACCATGCCACTTAACTTAGTGTCATCAGCAAACTTGGATAACATGGCTTTCTATCCTTCATCTAAGTCACATTCTGTTGATTGGAGTATATGCACATTATGCCTACTCTGTCTCTACCTCCCGATGAATTCCCTACCCCTGTCAAAAGGTTACCTGCAATTTCAAGCACTTCCAATTTTGAAACTTTCTTGACTGTCTTCTGGAAATCCATATAAATAATATCCATAGATTCCCTTATCTACCATGTTAGTGACCCTCCTCAAAAAATTCAGCTCGGTTAGTTAGTCATGATTTGTTTGCCCTTAACAAATCTATATTGGCTATCTCTGATCAGTTCGTATTTGTACAAGTACACAATCACTTTGTCCTTAATAAGAGAATCCAGTAACATCACCACAGCAAACATAAACTAACAATTCCTGGTTTCTCTCTCCCACCCTTCTTAAATAATAGGGTAACAATGGCAATTTTCCAATCCAAGGGGACAATTCTTGAATCAAAAACGTTTATAGTAGATCACTAAAGCATCTACAATTTTCTCAACTACTTCATTAAATACCTTGTGGTAGAAACCATCAGGGTCTGGAGAACTGTATATCTTCAGTTTCATTATTTTCTCCATTACCATTTATCACATGTTAAATCTAGTATATTTCTCCCCTTGATTTAATCTTAATTTTCCTCATATATAAGATCAGTTTCCTCTACTGTGAAAACCGATACAAATTAATTATTTAGCAAATCTGCCATTTCCTTATCTTCAATTACAATATCACCTGCATCTATCTTTAAGGAGCCCACATTACCCTTAGTCACCCAGTTTTGCTTAATGTACTCGTAAAAAACCATTAGTGTTGTTCTTGGTATCCTTCGCAAGTTTTTTTCTCATATTCCCCTTTTGCAGCTCTCACTACATTCTTGGTAGCCAGTACTTTATATCTCTCACAGTCTATGGGATCTCTGCTATTCATTGTATTAAGACCGTTCTTTCAGTTTCATATCATCTTTCGCCTGTTTTGTTGACCGAGGTTGTTTCATTACACAAGTGGAGCTCTTGCTTTTTAGAAGTATGTACAGGACTTGTGATGTATCTAAGAAGGTCTCTCACAACAAGGACATAGTACACAGCCCTGCAACAGCCCCAAAGTAGCAACATGTATGTCAAAAACATACAAATATTGAGTCAGATCCAAACAGAGAATAAAGATAGTCAATATTAGGTTTCCAAACTGTTAAATTAAGAATCTCCAATTTGCTCTGTGACAACATTACTAATGTACAAACTATTCATACATATTGGACATATAACAAGCAAATATTTCCCACTTAATGATGCATTGCAAGTGATAATTTATTCTCGATGTATTGGTCTCTCCTACTTGTGAAATAAATACGGTAATGTAGCACTGTTGGTTTGGGATTACCTATTCATTCCATGTATAAGTAGTAAATATTGTCCATACTCACTTCATCTAGGGTAGATAAAAAAGCTATTAGTAGAGACATGGACAATATTAAAATATTATAGTGCACTACCTCCTGAAGGGGATGTGGTGCAAACGATCATTCAAATCGAGAAAAAAGACTGATTTGGGTTTGAAACGTATGAAACGTGTTCGGAATAGTCTTAATATTTCACTAGGTAGCGGGGAGCACGGTGATTGTTCTCCTATGGACAAAAGTCACCTAACTGAATACAAAAGATAACATATTCATTTTTCTCAAATGAGAAAATATGTATTGACTCCTCGCGGTCGGTTGCCTCGCTTGATCGTGAGCACAAAATAAACACACAAACGCACTGTATTTCAGCTGGGTTTAAACCAAAAATAAGCCGAGGATCTTCGGCGCCAATGTGTTGGTGCATATATTTTGCAAAGCGGAACAGCCACGTTCTAGAAGAAAGGACAGCAAATTGCCACTTGCATATGCTTTTCAGCAATAACTGTTTTATACTATACAATATTCCTCAGCAGCATGTCACGTATGGTCAGGAGATGTTGGATATTGTGTTTTTGCCGTTAAGAGCATTTTATTGTAACGATTTGTAACGAACATATTGTTGGATCTAATTTGTTAACACACTGATATAAATGAGTTTGCTTTAAATACTCTATTGCGCCTTTTTAACATGAGTTGTGTTACTAAACTAGCCCACCAGGGACAGTCGGGGTTATTCTGCAACTAATAGATTTTGCTGCAGTTGAATTATTTCTTAATTCATCCAAAAACCATTTGCACCAGATAAAATGTTAGGCAGGCAAGCCGCAGACTTTAATCTCGATGCTTCTATCCCTTTTAAGGTGAAACAGAGCGTGGAGACATTTCCGCATTTGAGATGCCCTTTGCAAAAAGCGCCTTATATCGCTGGTGACAGGAGCATATGAACAGGAAAATGGATTCTCTGCTGGTGCAAACCTGACTGTGGCCCGAGGTAGCTGCGCTGGCCATTTCAGCACCAAGGCCAGTTCCTGCCCCGGGCAGCAGCTCAGCACCACGGCTACAGGCTGATTGGCAACGCTGCAGCAACTGGTCATTTACTCAGCAGAAAAATCGAATAAAATGATTAATGATGAAAGACAAGCCCCAGAGCCGGCTGAATTAGCAATCAACCTAAATCCTCAATCCTCTTTTACCATAGGTCCGAATGAGCTACACTAGGAGGATTCTCAGTCTATTCCGAGGTATACCATCTATTTTTCTGGTCCCCCGCTTATCTAACAATTGCAGTGCCTTTGACAGTGATGCATCTCCGTGCCTATGTTTCTTGACTAAGAAAGCGCTTTACACGGGAACTGGAAATCAGACGGTGATCCTGCCCATACCTGAAGCAGCTAGGCTGCGCTCTATCAGTCCCGACACCCAGAGCAATGCTGTCTGCAATTTCGCGCTGCAGAGAGAGCCCCATTTACAAAGCAATACACCAATCGCCTGAAAATCTCCTTGCGCCAAGTTCCGACACCTCGTTAAATCTCCCTGCTTTACAACACGCTGTGCCTCTCATTGTATTTGGCGCCCTGAACTGTAGGAAATCATCATACCTGTAACGCAGTCGGTTGATCACCTCCGCCCAGGTTATAGGAACATAGGAACAAGAGACCATTCAGCCCTTCGAGCCTGTTCTGTCATTCAATGAGGGGATGGCTGAGATGTATCCTATTCCATTCACCCGCCTCTGTACACACTGTATCCGCAGATAGGAGTTAGAAGGAAAGCTTCACCCGGGGAGAACAAAATCGGAGAGGAATCAATAAATTCGACAAGGATTGAATAGACCGGCGGTGGAATTTAAACCAGAATAAACCCCAAAACCAGCATAGGAAACAGCAGCACCCGCCAGAATGATGTCACATGTACGACCTGTCTGTACCAGAAACTGCAACTGACTCACGCATATTTCAGGAAATTCAAATTTTAAATGCCGAGAAATTTGATAAATCTAAGATCCCAGCAACAGTTCAAGTGTTATCGTTTGCAGATGGGATGGGAATAGTTCAAATTAAATGCAACATTCGCCGCAATTCGAGATAACTCGCTCCGTTAACAAACCTTTACATTGATGTTTATATTGTATTTAAATAAAGTCTCCAGTGCTAAACAAACGAGACCCATCTCTGAACGAAACGATCGAAACTCCAATTGGTACGGCGGATTTGAGAAAATGTGTTAGCTGAGTATTTCACGTGAATTTACAAATATGCTTCAATTGAGAAACAAGGCGTGTGCAGAATGGAGCCTCTGGTGTTTGTTTAAACTGTAGCTGCAACAAAAGAAAATCACATCGAGTAATACCTTGATTTCTTGACTGGGATATTGTCTGAAGGATCAATCCAATTATTTAAGTAGACAGACCTGCTATGACTCCGTTATGTAGCTGGTCGTTTTTTTTCAATGTTTAATCAAATTCATTGTCAGCTCTCTGGTTCTTCCTATTCAAATCTTAAAACAGTCCCTCCAAGCGCCCTCGGCAACAGCTTGTCTGTTGGACTCCACCATTCCGCTTCTTTAAACATGCAATCATAGAATCATAATGGCAAAGAAGGAGGCCATTGGGCCCATCGTGTCTGTGCCGGCTCTCTTGAAGAGCAACTCAGCTAGTCCCACTGCCCCACCCATTTCGCGTAGAAAGAAGCCTAGAAATTACAGTTGGGGACCAAACTAATATTTTCGTATCACATTCCCTTGCTACTTTAAATGAGTCAATGTCTCAGCTATAATAATAAAGGGATGTCGCACCAAGGTGTTAAGTATTGGCCTGATAATATCACTGTGAGCATTTTGTAAGAATGATGAACAGTGTTAAGCTATTAAATGTGCATAGGCAATTAATGGTTGGTCAACTGCTTCTTGCAATAACTGTACAGAAGAGAATGTGTATTTTTCAAATCAATGCAGCCTGTTAAAATTCTTGATGTTTGACTCTTTTCCATACTCTGCACAATGGATTAAGCCTGTGTTACGCCAGTGTTTTGTTGAATGATAATTTTCTTTGGTCCACTGACTGGAGATTTGAATTTATTTCTTTTGAAGAAATTTAAAAAGACATTTTAAAAAGAATGATTGCTGGCAGCTTAAGCTGATCACCTAGTCTGCAACACTGTAACCTACAGTGCAAAGTATTGTAAGGAGGGAGACGATATATCTGTGCATTTCCCAGCAAGAACCGATAACCAGGAAGTTTAAAGGAACTAAATGTTCTTTTCAGCAAGCAAAGAAATACTGTTTGCTGCTATGTTTGAATCACTGAGTGACTGGCAGGTGACAAGCCCCTCCCCATCTGTGATTTTAGCTGATGTTTTTCTCTGCAGCAGAGGAGAAGTAACTGGACTCTGACATGAACAGACCCTAAGTGGGGGGTCTCTCTCTCCATTCCAGTTTGAAAGCTTTCAAATCCTGCTTGTTGACTGACCACCTTTGCATACTCTGGCAACAGTCAGAAATTCCGTTGAAGGAAATCATCTGCATCGCTATGTCCAAGAAACCCACTGAACCAGTCATCTACCTCTTCAAACTAAAAGCCTCAGGACCACTGAATTCAGCTGGAAGCTAGCCAAATCACCAAACTTCACAGGCTGTATAATCCTTTTTATTTTTATGGACTCTAACTCTACCAATTTACTTTCCCCCACTCTGTAACCTATTTGTATGTATGTAAACATCTCGGGTGCATGTGTGAGTGAAAGTTGGCGCATTGTTTATTATTTTGATAGTTTGGTTTAGGTACAATAAAGTTAACCTCTTTCTTTGTTAACTCAAGAAAACCTATCCAATTGCTTCTTGTTATGATCGTAGCAAGTAAGTAATCAAACACCTATGGAAATGGCCAGTACATTCACTTTAAGAAAGAATTAAAATTGTTGTGGTCAAACAAGGAGAGGGAAAAGAGGGAAGCCCTTCGATCCCTTCTCACCTTGACCGTAACACTTGGGTTGAACAGTTCAAGTTGCTCAGAATAGAGGACATGAGCACATGTGCTCAAAACTAATGCATAGTAAAAGAACGGACTTGCATTTATATAGAATACTATGATGAAACATTCTGCTGAAAGTTCACTGACCTGAAACGTTAACTTTGCTTCTCTCTCCACGGATGCTGCCAGACCTGTTGAGTATTTCCAGCACTTTTTGTTTTTATTTCACATTTCCAGCATCTGCAGTATTTTGCTTTTATATTATTGCATTTATATATAGCCTTTCGTGATCTCAAGATGTTCCAAAGTGCTTTACATTTGAAGTGTAGCCACTGTTGTAATGTAATTGCAGCTACTATAAGAACAGCAAGCTCTCACAAATGAGATAATCTGTTTTGTAGTAACATTGTTTGAGGGTTACATATTGGTCAAGACACTGGCAGCACTACCCAAATCTTCTTTAAACAGTGCCAGGGGATCTTTTACATCCACCTGAGAGAGTAGCCTGTGCCATAGTGTAACATTCCATCTGAATGATGGCACCTCAGTACTGCACGGAAGTTTCAAGCCAGGATTATATGCTCCTATCTCTGGAGTGGGACTTGAATCCACCACCTATTAAGTCAGAGCTAAGAGTGCTACCAGCTGAGCCACAGCAGTAATCCAAATAATGAGAGGACAGCATCTTCACTCATTAAAACTTTGAATCATTTTCAGATTTCATATTGTAGTAGAACTATAGACCATGTGCTGTCAACCCCAAATGGATCCAAGGATTTAGTGAATTCCATTCTTAAATTGAATTTCCTCCAGTTTGAAATACTGAAGCCATCACCTTTGGTCCCCACAATAAACACCCTATTCTCCATCCCCCATTCACTGTCTCAGCTTGCAATCAACTGTTCACAACTTCAGCATTATACTTTACCCCATATCCTCTCCTTTACAAAGATTGTCCACTTCCACCTGCACACTACCTGCCTCCACCCCTAACTCAGCCCATCTGCTGCTGAACCTCACATTTGTGCTTTGTCACCTCTGGCCTCAACTATCCTAATGCTCTTTTGCCAGTCTCCCATATTCCACCCGCCATAAACTGCAGCTCAGCCAGAACTCTGCTGCCCTTAAATTGTGCTTCAACAAGGCCCACTGACCCATTACCCTTGTTCCCACTGACCTACATTGTCTTCCTACCTCTCAATTCTCAAATTTAAATTTATCATCATGTTCAAGTCACTTCATGGTCTCTGTTCCTCCAACTCAGTCCTGTAGTATCCCTCACTCCCTTCAGCATTAGCTGCTGTATATTGAGCTGTCTAGGCCCTACATGTCGGAATTTTCTCCCTCAACCGCTCCACCTCCCTCTGGTCCTTTAAAATTCTCCTTAAAATCCATCTATTTGCCCACATTTTTAGGCAGCCCTACTAATAATTCTTTTATTCTCCAGCACTTCCTCCTACCTCTCCCCGGACCATGACCCCATCACCAAAAATCAAGCAATCATCTCCAGGTCTGTCACTAACCTCATCTCCTCAGATTGTCCCTCCTCCATAGCTTTAAACCTCATCGTCCCCCAAACCCAAACAACCCACTTCTACATCCTTCCCAAGATACACAAACAGGACTACGCTGGTAGACACATCTGGCTGAATTAGTGGAGCTGGCAGGGATCCTGACGCCAGACTAAAAAGGCAAGAAGAACCCTACCTCAGCCCTTTGGAGCCCAACCCCCAGTGCAATTTAATGACACTTGAACAATTAACTGCCCGGCACCATGTCCCCGTCTCTTTTAGGAGGGTGCTCCGCCTCCCATTGCTGCCAACCAATCAGAGGGGTGGTAGCTGAGTATAACGGCAGTGCCACTGGGAGTGGTAGCCATTGCCAGTACTAAAGCAAGCCTGGTACGAGGCCAATTGCTGGAGCCCTGGACCCCAAAGAACAAAGAACAGTACAGCACAGGAACAGGCCATTCGGCCCTTCAAGCCTGCGCCGATCTTGATGCCTGCCTAAACTAACACCTCTGCACTTCTGGGGCCCATATCCCTCTATTCCCTTCCTATTCATGTATTTGTCAAGATGTCTCTTAAACGTCGCTATCGTATCTGCTTCCACCACCTCCCCTGGCAGCAAGTTCCAGGCACTCACCACCCTCTGTGTAAAAAACTTGCCTCGCACATCCCCTCTAAACTTTGCCCCTCGCACCTTAAACCTATGTCCCCTAGTAACTGACTCTTCCACCCTGGGAAAAAGCTTCTGACTATCCACTCTGTCCATGCTGCTCATAACTTTGTAAACCTTTATCATGTCGCCCCTCCACCTCCAGCGTTCCAGCGAAAACAATCCAAGTTTTTCCAACCTCTCCTCATAGCTAATGCCCTCCAGACCAGGCAACATCCTGGTAAACCTCTTCTGTACCCTCTCCAAAGCCTCCACGTCCTTCTGGTAGTGTGGCGACCAGAATTGCACGCAATATTCTAAGTGTGGCCTAACTAAAGTTCTGTACAGCTGCAACATGACTTGCCAATTTTTATACTCTATGCCCCGACCGATGAAGGCAAGCATGCCGTATGCCTTCTTGACTACCTTATCCACCTGCGTTGCCACTTTCAGTGACCTGTGGACCTGTACGCCCAGATCTCTCTGCCTGTCAATACTCCGAAGGGTTCTGCCATTTACTGTATACCTCCCACCTGCATTAAACCTTCCAAAATGCATTACCTCGCATTTGTCCGGATTAAACTCCATCTGCCATTTCTCCGCCCAAGTCTCCAACCGATCTATATCCTGCTGTATCCTCTGACAATCCTCATCATTATCCGCAACTCCACCAACCTTTGTGTCGTCCGCAAACTTACTAATCAGACCAGCTAGATTTTCCTCCAAATCATTTATATATAATACAAACAGCAAAGGTCCCAGCACTGATCCCTGCGGAACACCACTAGTCACATCCCTCCATTCAGAAAAACACCCATCCACTGATACCCTCTGTCTTCCATGACCGAGCCAGTTCTGTATCCATCTTGCCAGCTCACCTCTGATTCCGTGTGACTTCATCTTTTGTACCAGTCTGCCATGCGGGACCTTGTCAAAGGCTTTACTAAAGTCCATATAGATAACATCCACTGCCCTTCCTTCATCAATCATCTTTGTCACTTCCTCAAAAAACTCAATCAAATTAGTGAGACACGACCTCCCCTTCACAAAACCATGCTGTCTCGCGCTAATAAGTTTGTTTGTTTCCAAATGGGAGTAAATCCTGTCCCGAATAATCCTCTCTAATAGCTTCCCTACCACTGACGTAAGGCTCACCGGCCTATAATTTCCTGGATTATCCTTGCCACCCTTCTTAAACAAAGGCACAACATTGGCTATTCTCCAGTCCTCTGGGACCTCACCTGTAGCCAATGAGGATGCAAAGATTTCTGTCAAGGCCCCAGCAATTTCTTCCCTTGCCTCCCTCAGTATTCTAGGGTAGATCCCATCAGGCCCTGGGGACTTATCTACCTTAATGCTTTGCAAGACACCCAACACCTCCTCCTTTTTGATAATGAGATGACTGAGACTATCTGCACTCCCTTCCCTAGGCTCATCATCCACCTAGTCATTCTCTTTGGTGAATACTGATGCAAAGTACTCATTTGGCACCTCGCCCATTTCCTCTGGCTCCACACATAGATTCCCATCTCTGTCCTTGAGTGGGCCAACCCTTTCCCTAGTTACCCTCTTTATATATGTATAAAAAGCCTTGGGATTTTCCTTAATCCTGTTTGCCAATGACTTTTCATGACCCCTTTTAGCCCTCCTAACTCCTTGCTTAAGTTCCTCCCTACTGTCTTTATATTCCTCAAGTGCTTCATCTGTTCCTAGCCTTCCAGCCCTTACAAATGCTTCATTTTTCTTTTTGACGAGGCTCACAATATCCTGTGTTATCCAAGCTTCCCGAAACCTGCCAAACTTGTCTTTCTTCCTCACAGGAACATGCTGGGCCTGAATTCTAATCAGCTGCCGTTTGAAAGACTCCCACATGTCAGATGTTGATTTACCCTCAAACAGCCGCCCCCAATCTAAATTCTTCAGTTCCTGCCTAATATTGTTATAATTAGCCTTCCCCCAATTTAGCACCTTCACCCGAGGACTACTCTTATCCTTATCCACAAGTACCTTAAAACTTATGGAATTATGGTCACTGTTCCCGAAATGCTCCCCCACTGAAACTTCGACCATCTGGCCGGGCTCATTCCCCAATACCTGGTCCAGTACGGCCCCATCCCTAGTTGGACTATCTACATACTGTTTCAAGAAGCCCTCCTGGATGCTCCTCTCAAATTCTGCCCCATCCAAGCCCCTAGCACTAAGTGAGTCCTAGTCAATATAGGGAAGTTAAAGTCACCCAACACCACAACCCTGTTACCTTTACATCTTTCCAAAATCTGTCTACATATCTGCTCCTCTACCTCCCGCTGGCTGTTGGGAGGCCTGTAGTAAACCCCCAACATCGTGACTGCACCCTTCCTATTCCTGAGCTCCACCCATATTGCCTCGCTGCATGACCCCTCTGAGGTGTCCTCCCGCAGTACAGCTGTGATATTCTCCTTCACCAGTAAAGCAACTCCCCCACCCCTTTTACATCCCCCTCTATCCCGCCTGAAGCTTCTAATGCCTGGAACATTTAGCTGCCAATCCTGCCCTTCCCTCAACCAAGTCTCTGTAATAGCAACAACATCATATTTCCAAGTACTAATCCAAGCTCTAAGTTCATCTGCCTTACCTGTTATACTTCTCGCATTGAAACAAATGCACTTCAGACCACTAGTCCTGCTGTGCTCAGCAACATCTCCCTGCCTGCTCTTCCTCTTAGTCCTACTGGCCTTATTTACTATGTCCTCCTCATTTATTTCACCAGCTGTCCTACTTCTCTGGTTCCCACCCCCCTGCCACACTAGTTTAAACCCTCCCTAGTGACGCTAGCAAACCTTGCAGCCAGGATATTAGTGCCCCTCCAGTTTAGATGCAACCCATCCTTCTTGTACAGGTCCCATCTGTCCCTGAAGAGAGCCCAATGGTCCAGATATCTGAAACCTTCCCTTCTACACCAGCTGTTCAGCCACGTGTTTAGCTGCACTATCTTCCTATTTCTAGCCTCACTGGCACGTGGCACAGGGAGTAATCCCGAGATTACAACCCTAGAGGTCCTGTTTTTTAGTTTACTACCTAACTCCCTAAACTGCCCCTGCAGATGGGTATGGTGGAGCCATTTGGTAGGCCCTAGCGAGGGGGGGGCAGGTGGCTGTTGAGAGCAGGGGGGTTCGCAGAGGGGTAGCCTTTGCCACCAGGGAGCCCTCTATGGGCCACAGATTTCCCACAGAGGAGGCACTCCGTCCAAGCCTGCAGGGAGGCCGCCTTGCTTTACTGGGTGACCTCCCTGTGTGATGGAGGCCCCCCCACCAACACCTGCCTCACCCCGATGCTGGTGTAATTCCAATGGGAGAGGCAGTCCTTAAATGGCTATTAATTGGCCACTTAAGGGTCTCGATTGGCCTGTGGGTGGGAAGACAGTCTTCGGGCCTTCCGTGCTCCCGCCTTAATTGCAGGGCGAGGGAACAGCGACAGGTCCTCCTTCTGTCACTATTCTAAAGGCCCCCCCCCATCGCCCAGCCCATCTCCTGGGGACCCATTAAATTCTGCCCATCACTTCAGCCTGTTCCTGCTCCGCCGAATTGATTTTTTCCTATCTCAACTCTATTTTTTCCTTTTGTCTAGCCTCTTCCCACTTAGATCAGTGATTCTTCTGATGCCCTCTGTCACTTTCCCATTTCCAGGCCCTAACCATCTCCTCTTTGCCACGGCCGTCCAATTTCTCTACGCCTCCATCCCCCACCAAAATCGGCTGAGAGCTTTCCAATTCTTCCTTGAACAGGGACCCAGCAGTCTCCATGCACCTCCGCCCTCCTCTCCCTGGCTGAGCTTGTTCTCACATTAAACAAGTTTTTCTTTAACTCCACTCACTTCCTCCAAATAAAAGGTGTTGCTATGGGTACCCACATGGGTCCTAACTATGCCTGCCTTTTGTGGAACATTCCTTATTCCAGTCCTACTCGGATCCCCTCTCTCAGCTCTTTTTCTGGTTCCATTGATGACTGTATCAGTGGAGTTTCGTGCACTTGCCCTGAACTGGAAAATTTCATTAGCTTTGCTTCCAATTTCCACCCTCCTCTCACCTTCACATGGTCCATCTCTGACTCTTTCCTTCCCTTCCTCGACTTCTCGACTTCCATTTCTGGGGTAGGCTATCAATGAATATTCACTATAAGCCCACTGACTCCCACAGCCACTTCAACTACACTTCCTCACACCCTACTTCCTATAAGGACCCCATTCCATTTTCCCAGTTTCTCTATCTCTGTTGCATCTGTTCTGATGATGCAAACTTCTGTACCAGAAGCTCTGATAGGTAGGTGGTAGGGAAATATATAGGGACAGGTGGGGATGTGATAGGAATATGGGATTAGTGTAGGATTAGTATAAATGGGTGGTTGATGGTCGGCACAGACTCGGTGGGCTGAAGGGCCTGTTTCAGTGCTGTATCTCTAAACTAAACTAAACTATATGTCTTCCTCTTTGCTCAACTGAGGATTCCCCCCGCCATGGTTGACAGGGCCCTCAACTGTGTCCGTTCCATTTCCCACACTTCTGCTCTCACCCCTTCCCCTCACTCCCAGAACCATGATAGGGTTCTCTTTATCCTCACCTTCCACTCCACTAGCCTCCATATTCACCAGATTATCATCCACCATTTCCGCCACCTCCAGCATGATGCCACCAGTAAATACATCTTCCCCTCCCCTTTCAGCATTCCAAAGGGACCCTTCCCTCTGTGACACCCTGGTTTACTCCTCTATCACTCCCACCACCCCCTCCCTTTCCCATGGCACCTTTCCATGCAAGCGCAGGCAAAGCAACACTTGCCCTTTTACTTCCTCTCTCCTCACTGTCCACACCTTCCAGGTGAAACAGTGATTTACATGTACTTCTTTCAATTTAATATACTGTATTCACTGCTCACATTGCAGTCTGCTCTAGACTGGGGAAATCAAACACAGATTGGATGACTGCTTTGCAGAACACCTCTTTTCAATCCGCAAGCATTATCCTGAGCTTCTGGTCACCTGTTATTTTAATTCTCCACCTTCCTCTCACGCTGACCTCCTTGTCCTTGGGCTTTTACAATGTTCCAAAGGTTTCGGTTTTACTCCGTTTTTCTCTTGTTTTTGCTTTTGGACGGTAGCTGTTCGTCATTCTGCCATTCACACCCCCTCTAGACCAGTATTGTCCAATATGCTTGCCACTCACCACATGTGGAGAATTGATGCTCTTCATTTTTAAAGCCATACAATACTGAGTTGTGTTAAAGTTTCAGGGTGGGCATAAGTATATACTTAGCCACTTGCTAGATCGCGATTTGTTGTCCATCCCTAATTCAGCAAGGAAAAATTAGCCATGTTGCTATTAGACAGGAGTCACATATTGGTCAAACCACAACTATGTTTATCAGGGTATAGTTGAGTTGTCGGGTTTCTAGTGACCTGGAAGCTGAAGGGCCACTTATTCAATGAAACAAGAAAAATAGTCCGCAGTTTGTTACCTTCTCTGTTCCTGTTCTGTCTGGGTGCCTTTGAATGACAAGATATTTAACTCTGCGGAACTGCTTGACAGACAAACACTGTGAAAGCAGGGCCAGCCTTCAGAAGGACAGCAGTTCGATTGCTTTCAAAATTTTCTTGGGGCGTCTAGTGACATGAGGCTAACTGAAGAACTTGGTTTTGTTCAGCTGGTAGTTGGTGGTTTTTGCAAAACAGTTGAGGTGCATGAGCAATGGACAGTGCTGCATGGCTGCCAATGAGGGTTGAAATGTACAATTTTAGCAAACTGGTGCAGCAACATCCAAATGTGTTCAGCCTTCATCTTAATAGATCTGTTGAAATGAGTGAATGAAAGGAATAGGGTGCTATTGGCATAGAAGGAGATTTTACAGGAGATTGGCCATAAGACAAACTCTATTAAATGTCCAAACGCTGTAACTGGAAATGACAGGCGACAGAGTGTAAGCAAGGCAAGAGTCAGAACACAGAAGCCAATACATAGAGATTTGTTGATTCTTTTCCCTCCCTGAGTCTTCCAATATATCAATTCTGATAAAATAGAGACAGATTACACTTGAAGAAATTAGCTTTTTTAAAAATAAACTGGAGTATACTGTCAGAAACGGACTATTTCAGTTAACAGATTGTCACCACTCTTTGAGAGTGTATACAGCAGGCTTGCTTTGTGGATTGCAAAACCCTTTTGAAGCTGTTCTACTGGCCCTGACAGTGAGTGTATCGGTCTTGATTGCTAACAATTTAAAACCTCAAACCTATTTTCAAAGGATTGTGTATTTGTGTAATGAATGTTGCATATATTTTGTAACATGTGGCAAATATGGTGACCTGATCACCACAAATTTGGCGAGCATTGAAATCCTATTGGACAACATTGCTCCAGACACATCCTTTGTTTCTTTACTAGCCCCATTAACACTCCCTTTGGTCCCGCACCGCCAACCCTTTTGTCATTTAATCTCTCCTGCCTTCCACCCTATTGCTGTCTTTCCCTTTTTTCTTTTCCCACCCTACCCACTTTCACTTGCTTAAAACCTATTACATTTCTAACTTTTCCCAGACCTGATGAAAAGTCATTGACTTGAAATGTTAACTCTGTTTCTCTCTTCACACTTGCAGCCTGATCTGCTGAGATTTCCATCATTTCCTGTTTTTATTTCTGATTTTCAGCATTTGCAGTATTTTGCTTTTGTAATAATTCTTTGCTTGGCTTGCTGTTGATTAATGTCTGATTACACTTCTGTGAAGTGCCATGGGAGTTTTTTTAATATTAAATGTGCTATATAAACACAAGTTGTTGTTGAATTGATCATTCTATATTTGAAGGAAAATTGTTATGCTTCTCAGCGGCAAAAGGCAGTATGATTGAATTGTATAAGAATAAGAAGCATGCTTTTTTTTACCTGTTTACAAAGTCTACAACACCATAAATGATTTACGTTTTCTTTTTTTATATTGTGTGTTTGATATTTTTTGCCCCTTTTCTTTTCTGCAGGGTCTAAGACCTGTTGATGGGATGTGAGCATCACTGAAAAAGCCAGCATTTATTGCCCATCCTGGAGAGAAGCAGCAAGAGAGGAGAGCATTCAAAAAGCATGCCTGAAGCTCAGAGATTCGGAGAGAAGCAGAGGGAGAGGAGCAGGAGGTTCGGAGGCAAATCAGAAATCGAAAAGTGACGTCATAATCAACAGAGAGCATGGGTAAACAGAAACCAGGCCGGGGTGAGTATACCAGTAAGCGTTTAATTTAATAAATACAAAATACAGCAAATGCTGGAAATCTGAAATAAAAACAAGAAATGCTGGAAATACTCAGCAGGTCTGGCAGCATCTGTGGAGAGAGAAGCAGAGTTAACGTTTCAGGTCAGTGACCCTTCATCAGAACTGGCAAATATTAGAAATGTAATAGGTTTTAAGCAAGTAAAGCGGGTGTGAGGCAAGAAATAACAAAAAAAATTTGTTATCTCTTGCCCCACCCCAGCTTTACTTGTTTAAAATATATGTTACGACTGACAGCTCCAGTCAAAGCCCCCAGTCAAAATATACGATTCTGATTGTGGTGGAAGAAACGCACTGTTAATTCAATCCTGTCGCTCTCCAGATTGCCTAACATATCATTTAAAACTTTCCAAATTAAAGAAAGACCCAGCCAAATTGTACCATCTATTAACCCCCGAATGAGGCTGATCAAACCAGGTGTCTTTAAATCAACAAATTAACTCTTTAATTAGAGGAACTAAATTCTTAAACACTATGAAGAAATAAATAACATTTAAAATAGAAAAAATTAGAGTCCTTGCAAATTTACAGTCCAATGTTGCTTGAAGTCCTCACAGAATGTTGCTTGAAGTCCTCATATTCGTCCGATGTGGAAAAAAGGTTCTTCCACAGTAGAACAGTCTAACTCCAGCAGTAGGTGATGCTTTCCTTCTCCAGCGAATTTCAACAATTAACGACTTGCAAACACTTTCAATAGAATCAATTTGACTTCAGAGTTTTTGAGGGATAAAAGATTGTCACAGTCTAACGTCCCTTCCTTCAGTTTAAATTACCAGAGATCTCTGTCTTGGCTTGACTTTTTTAGAATTTTGAGAGATAATAATTAAACAGACAAAAATCCTATTCCTTCAGTTTAAATGGCTGAGAGCTCTTTTTTCAGGTGCTAAACACCACAGCTGTCTGTCTGTGTGTCCTCTGTATCTGTGTTCTGTTAGAAGAAACTGTCTTCAACTAAAAAGCCAGTTCAAAATTGAATTTGGAAACAAACGAACTTATTAGCGAGAGGCAGCATGGTTTTGTGAAGGGGAGGTCGTGTCTCACTAATTTGATTGAGTTTTTTGAGGAAGTGACGAAGATGATTGATGAAGGAAGGGCAGTGGATGTTATCTATAAGGATTTCAGTAAAGCCTTTGACAAGGTCCCTCATGGCAGACTGGTACAAAAGGTGAAGTCACATGGGATCTGAGGTGAGCTGGCAAGATGGATACAGAACTGGCTCTGTCATAGAAGACAGGGTAGCAGTGGAAGGGTGCTTTTCTGAATGGATGGATGTGACTAGTGGTATTCCGCAGGGATCAGTGCTGGGACCTTTGCTGTTTGTAGGATATATAAATGATTTGGAGGAAAATCTAGTAAGTTTGCGGACGACACAAAGGTTGGAGGAGTTGCGGATTGTGATGAGGATTGTCAGAGGATACAGCAGGATATAGATCGGTTGGAGACTTGGGCGGAGAAATGGCAGATGGAGTTTAATTTGGACAAATGTGAGGTAATGCATTTTGAAAGGTCTAATGCAGGTGGGAAGTATACAGTAAATGGCAGAACCCTTAGGAGTATTGACAGGCAGACAGATCTGGGTGTACAGGTCCACAGTCACTGAAAGTGGCAACGCAAGTGGATAAGGTAGTCAAGAAGGCATATGGCATGCTTGCCTTCATCAGTCGGGGCATAGAGTATAAAAATTGGCAAGTCATGCTGCAGCTGTACGGAACCTTAGTTGGGCCACACTTAGAATATTGCGTGCAATTCTGGTCGCCACACTACCAGAAGGACGTGGAGGCTTTGGAGAGGGTACAGAAGAGGTTTACCAGGATGTTGCCTGGTCTGGAGGGCATTAGCTATGAGGAGAGGTTGGATAAACTCGGATTGTTTTCACTGGAACGATGGAGGTGGAGGGGCGACATGATAGAGGTTTACTAAGTTATGAGCGGCATGGACAGAGTGGATAGTCAGAAGCTTTTTCCGAGGGTGGAAGAGTCAGTTACTAGGGGACATAGGTTTAAGGTGAGAGGGGCAAAGTTTAGAGGGGATGTGCGAGGCAAGTTCTTTACACAGAGGGTGGTGAGTGCCTGGAACTTGCTGCCGGGGGAGGTGGTGGAAGCAGGTACAATAGCGACGTTTAAGAGACATCTTGACAAATACATGAATAGGATGGGAATAGAGAGATACGGTCCCCGGAAGTGCAGAAGATTTTAGTTTAGGCAGGCATCAAGATCGGCGCAGGCTTGGAGGGCCGAATGGCCTGTTCCTGTGCTGTACTGTTCTTTGTTCTTGTTCTTTGTTCTTTGAAAATGCATCTTCCTATAACTCCTGAGGCTTGCTGGTTCTTAAAGCAATACTGATCCTTTGCAATCCTTAAAGGCAAACCACATAATCCCCCAAAAAACCTACAGGACCATGACACCTATTATGTTTCTAATATTTGCCAGTTCAGATGAAAGGTTACTGACCTGAAATGTTAACTCTGCTTCTCTCTCCACAAATGCTGTCAGACCTGTCTAGCTTTTAATTTAATCTAAGCTAATCAAATATAAAATAAGACTTGATCGATTCATTAGCATAAAAACTAAAATCTAAGGTAGATTTTATAATTTACCATATATATAGAGAGAGAGGGACCAGCAGGGAAGGTATTGGTTCAAATTGGGAGCTGGGTAATTAAAATTTTTTCAATCATGGTAGTGTAACAGTAAGTGTTATCTTCTTTTGGGCCTCCTTATCTCGAGAGACAATGGATACGCGCCTGGAGGTGGTCAGTGGTTTGTGAAGCAGCGCCTGGAGTGGCTATAAAGGCCAATTCTGGAGTGACAGGCTCTTCCACAGGTGCTGCAGAGAAATTTGTTTGTTGGGGCTGTTGCACAGTTAGCCAACTCCCCTTGCGCCTCTGTCTTTTTTCCTGCCAACTACTAAGTCTCTTCGACTCGCCACAATTTAGCCCTGTCTTTATGGCTGCCCGCCAGCTCTGGCGAATGCTGGCAACTGACTCCCACGACTTGTGATCAATGTCACACGATTTCATGTCGCGTTTGCAGACGTCTTTATAACGGAGACATGGACGGCCGGTGGGTCTGATACCAGTGGCGAGCTCGCTGTACAATGTGTCTTTGGGGATCCTGCCATCTTCCATGCGGCTCACATGGCCAAGCCATCTCAAGCGCCGCTGACTCAGTAGTGTGTATAAGCTGGGGATGTTGGCCGCTTCAAGGACTTCTGTGTTGGAGATATAGTCCTGCCACCTGATGCCAAGTATTCTCCGAAGGCAGCGAAGATGGAATGAATTGAGACGTCGCTCTTGGCTGGCATACGTTGTCCAGGCCTCGCTGCCGTAGAGCAAGGTACTGAGGACACAGGCCTGATACACTTGGACTTTTGTGTTCCGTGTCAGTGCGCCATTTTCCCACACTCTCTTGGCCAGTCTGAACATAGCAGTGGAAGCCTTACCCATGCGCTTGTTGATTTCTGCATCTAGAGACAGGCTACTGGTGATAGTTGAGCCTAGGTAGGTGAACTCTTGAACCACTTCCAGAGCGTGGTCGCCAATATTGATGGATGGAGCATTTCTGACATCCTGCCCCATGATGTTCGTTTTCTTGAGGCTGATGGTTAGGCCAAATTCATTGCAGGCAGACGCAAACCTGTCGATGAGACTCTGCAGGCATTCTTCAGTGTGAGATGTTAAAGCAGCATCGTCAGCAAAGAGGAGTTCTCTGATGAGGACTTTCCGTACTTTGGACTTCGCTCTTAGATGGGCAAGGTTGAACAACCTGCCCCCCGATCTTGTGTGGAGGAAAATTCCTTCTTCAGAGGATTTGAACGCATGTGAAAGCAGCAGGGAGAAGAAAATCCCAAAAAGTGTGGGTGTGAGAACACAGCCCTGTTTCACACCACTCAGGATAGGAAAGGACTCTGATGAGGAGCCACCATGTTGAATTGTGCCTTTCATATTGTCATGGAATGAGGTGATGATACTTAGTAGCTTTGGTGGACATCCGATCTTTTCTAGTAGTCTGAAGAGACCACGTCTGCTGACGAGGTCAAAGGCTTTGGTGAGATCAATGAAAGCAATGTAGAGGGGCATCTGTTGTTCACGGCATTTCTCCTGTATCTGACGAAGGGAGAACAGCATGTCAATAGTCGATCTCTCTGCACGAAAGCCACACTGTGCCTCAGGGTAGACGCGCTCGGCCAGCTTCTGGAGCCTGTTCAGAGCGACTCGAGCAAAGACTTTCCCCACTATGCTGAGCAGGGAGATTCCACGGTAGTTGTTGCAGTCACCGCAGTCACCTTTGTTTTTATAGAGGGTGATGATGTTGGCATCGCGCATGTCCTGGGGTACTGCTCCCTCGTCCCAGCACAGGCATAGCAGTTCATGTAGTGCTGAGAGTATAGCAGGCTTGGCACTCTTGATTATTTCAGGGGTAATGCTGTCCTTCCCAGGGGCTTTTCCGCTGGCTAGGGAATCAATGGCATCACTGAGTTCCGATTTGGTTGGCTGTATGTCCAGCTCATCCATGACTGGTAGAGGCTGGGCTGCATTGAGGGCAGTCTCAGTGACAGCATTCTCCCTGGAGTACAGTTCTAGGTAGTGCTCAACCCAGCGGTCCATCTGTTTGCGTTGGTCAGTGATTATGTCCCCCGATTTAGATTTGAGGGGGGTGATCTTCTTGATGGTTGGCCCAAGAGCTCTCTTCATGCCATCATACATTCCTCTGATGTTTCCGGTGTCTGAGGCCAGCTGAATATGACTGCATAGGTGTTGCCAGTAGTCGTTTGCGCAACGCCTAGCTGTTCTTTGTGCAGTACTTCTGGCTGCTTTAAGTGCTGCGGATGTTAAATCGCTGGGGGCTTTCTTGTAGTTCAAAAGTGCAATGCGCTTAGCGGCTATGACAGGTTCCAGCTCTTCATTATGAGATTGAAACCAGTCTGCATTTCTCTTCGCACTTTTGCCGTAGGTGGTCAAAGCTGACTCATAGATGGCGTCTCTGATGTGGGCCCACTTGGTCTCAGCATCCCCTGTGGGAGTGTTTTGAAGGGCTGTTACAAGTGAATTTAGAAATTTTTGTAACAGCTGTGGGTGAGAAATTCTGCTCGTGTTGATGCGCGGGTGGCCCTTCTGCTTGGAATGATGCAACTTCTTTGGTCTGAGTCTAACCTTGCTGCACACCAGGGAGTGGTCGGTGTCGCAGTCCGCACTGTGGAAGCTGCGTGTGATTTGAACACTGTTTAAGGCGGCTCGCCTTGTGACAATGAGGTCTAGCTGGTGCCAACGACGTGATCTTGGGTGCCTCCATGAAACCTGGTGACAGGGTTTAGTGTGAAAGAACGAGTTGGTGATGCAGAGGTTATGATAGGTACACAACTCAAGCAGTCTCTGCCCGTTCTCATTCATCCTTCCAACGCCATAGCGCCCAAGGCAGGAGGGCCATGAGTCATGGTCGGCCCCAACCCTGGCATTAAAGTCCCCCAGCAGGAATAGGTGTTCGGTGTTGGGGATGCTGCTCATGATGTTATGGAGTTGTTCATAGAACTGGTCTTTAGCTTCAGGTGCGGAACAGAGTGTTGGAGCATAGATGCTGAGTAGGTGTACTGGACCAGAGGTGGTGAGCAGTCGGATGGACAGTATGCGTTCCGAGCCATTTGAGGGAGGCTCTATCATGCTGAGCAAGGAGTTTCTGATGGCGAAGCCCACTCCATGCTGTCTTGGTTCTTCAGGATCCCTGCCCTGCCAGAAGAAGGTGTAGTCTTGCTCTGCTAGAGAGCCACTCGCGGGGAGGCGAGTCTCCTGAAGTGCTGCAATGTCCACATTGAGTCTGCTGAGCTCGTTGTTAATGATAGCGGTCTTCCGAGAATCGTTGATTTGTGTAAGGTCTTCCGACAGGCCAGGACACATAGTTCTGACGTTCCAGCTTGCAAAGCGAAGGGCTGGTACCTTCTTTCCTTTTTTCATGTTGTTTGGTGCGGTGTATCAGTCCACCTTTCGGGCAATGACCCTGAGCTCCAAGCACCCATTGAAGCAGGCAGACTGTGGCGGGACAGAACCTTATTGACCGGGGGCTGCCCGGTTTGAGGCGGGCGGTAGCTGTCCAGTGAGGTGCAATGACCTCTCCCACCGACAAAGGCAACCCGTGGCGCCCAGTTTCTACGCCAATTTATCTGGACTTATAACCCGTAACTGCTGCCTTCCGTGTTGTTTCAGTCGCTGTGAGGCAACTATGGAGTGACCTCTCCATGGCGCATGCCTGGGCAAATTTATGGAGGTTGAGAGTTGCCCAGTCGTCAAAACCCCCCTCTCGGCCTTTCTGGTGGGGTCCAAAGGAGTGCAGGACACGACGTTTGGCACCAGTATGGCTGCAGGAACTGCCGGAAACATGCCAAAGGTGACACATGACCGCCTACGGGGTTCCGCTCCGGATTTTCTGTTAGGGTTTACTCCCTTAGCCTTGGTCTCTCCCGAGACGCCCACAAGGCAGTGGGGTTGTTGGGGCCCCTACACAGGTGTAGGATGGTGCCGGTGGGAGGAGGGGATGCAAGGGGGAGGGGTAGAGGGAGGGGGTGGGGGGGGGTGCAGGGGAAGGGGGTGCGGGGTGAAGATGGTGCGAGGGGGGGGGCGGGCTGGGATGGGGTTGTGAGGGGGTGAGCTGAGAGGGTGGAGCAGGGAAGGGGACGGGGGTGGGGGGGGGGTGGAAGGGGGGTAAAGGGGGGGGGGAGGGGGGGTGGAATCTGGTGCAGGTAATAAGCCATTTCCTCAGTGCCCACCATCGACGTCCGGAAAGCTCATCCACGTCCTTCGGGAGTTGAAGCATCATTTGGCAGACTTAGAGGTGATTACATTTGCTAAGGGTTTTTTTTTTTGCAGTGGTTTAAATAAAGGCATGCAGCATTGCCGACAGTGCGCTGCAGATGCTCTCCGAGCCATCTCCCGCGGGCGCTTTGAAGTTGCGGCCGGGGGGGCCGTTCGTGGATGTTTTGGGTGTTCGGGGCACCTTTTCACAGGACTTCTCTCGGGTCCCGCAGCTCCTTCTTCACCTCAATGGACTTACCGCATGCCGTGGCTGCAGACACTCTGGACTGTGAAGACAGCAGGATCGGAGATTGAAGTATCGGCAGCTGTGCTCGTCAGTTTCATCCGGATCAATTTCATTGAGAAAACAAAGAGCAGGTGTGGCTGGGGGAGGGCAGTGGGCCCAGGTAACATACACTAAACTAACTGTTAACTTTTAGATAGGGCTAAAATGAACTGATTTAAAGAGCCAGGGGAATTTAAACAGTTTAAGAGGGCAGATTGGGGGAGAAAACGTTAGGGATGGGAGCAGATGGCCATGGATAGAGTTGAACAGCAAGGGAGCTTCCTAGGGAGCTTCCAGCCCAGGAGCCATCTTGTAATTGTATAAGTGTTATAATAAGAGTATAAACACAGAGCAGGACTAGAAGTATTAATTACAATTGATTGTTTAAACAGGTACTTTTAATTTAATTTAAATCAAACATGGCATCAAACATCCAAATATTTAACATTCAAATTAATTAATTAAATATAATAGAGATGGCTGGGCAGGCGATGTGTTACAGCTGTAGTATGTGGGAGTTGGTGGACGCCGGTGCGATCCACAGTGGCCACATCTTCAGCAAGTGTTGGCTGCTCGAGGACCTTCGGCTCAGAGTTGATGAGCTGGAGTCCGAGCTGCGGACACTGCGACACATCAGGGAGGGGGAGAGTTACCTGGGCACAGTGTTTTGGGAGACAGTCACACCCCTTAGATTAATTACATCACATTTGGACTGTGGTCAGGGACAGGAGGGTGTGACTACGAGTGAGGCAGGTATGGGGATCCAGAATTTAGCTTTGAAGGAGCCTCAGCCAGTGCCCTTTTTATTTATTTACTTACAAATACAGCACTGAAACAGGCCCTTCGGCCCACTGAGTCTGTGCCAACCATCAACCACCCATTTATACTAATCCTACATTAATCCTATATTAATGCACAGTGGTGCAGTGGTTAGCACCGCAGCCTTACAGCTTCAGGGACCCGGGTTCAATTCTGGGTACTGCCTGTGTGGAGTTTGCAAGTTCTCCCTGTGACCGCGTGGGTTTTCGCTGGATGCTCCGGTTTCCTCCCATAGCCAAAGACTTGCAGGTTGATAGGTAAATTGGTCATTGTAATTGCCCCTAGTATAGGTAGGTGGTAGGGAATATGGGATTACTGCAGGGTTAGTATAAATGGGTGGTTGTTGGTCGGCACAGACTCGGTGGGCCGAAGGGCCTGTTTCAGTGCTGTATCTCTAAATAAATAAATAATTCCCATATTCCCGACCACATCCCCACCATTCTCCTACCTACACTAGGGGCAATTTACAATGGCCAATTTACCTATCAACCTGCAAGTCTTTGGCTGTGGGAGGAAACCAGAGCACCCGGCAGAAACCCACACAGTCACAGGGAGAACTTGCAAAGTCTGCACAGGCAGTACCCAGAATTGAACCTGGGTCACTGCAGCTGTGAGGCTGTGGTGCTAACCACTGCGCCACTTTATCCAATGGGTATGAGGTCCTTGCTTCTGGTGTGGACGAGGGCACAGACTGCAGGGAGAATGAGTGAACTGACCACAGCACCATGGTTCAGAGTGCCATTCAAGTGGGGGGGAGAAAAGAGAAATGTAGTCGTAATAGGGGATAGCATAGTTAGGGGAACAGATACTGTTCTCTGCAGCAAAGACAGGGAATCCCAAAGGCTGTGTTGCCTGCCTGGTGCCAAGGTTAAGGACATCTCTTCTGGGCTGGCGAGGAACTTGGAGTGGGAGGGGAAGGATCCAGTTGTTGTGGTCCACATAGGTGCCAACGGCATAGGTTGGACTAGGAAAGAGATTCTGTTGAGGGACTATGAGCACCTCTGGGCTAAATTAAAAAGCAGAACCGCAAAGGTAATAATCTCCGAATTACTACCTGAGCCACGTGCAAATTGGCGTAGGGTAGATAAGATTAGAGAGGTAAACTCGTAGCTCAAAGATTGGTGTGGGAGAAATGGGTTTCAGTTCATGGGGTATTGGCACCAATACTGGGGAAGGAGAGAGCTGTTCCATTGGGATAGGTTTCATTTGAACCATGCTGGGACCAGTGTCCTGGCGAATCGTATAACGAGGGTTGTAGATAGGACTTTAAACTAATTAGTGGGGGGGAGAGTTGAATTGAAGGGAAGTTTAAAAAATTGAAAAGAAATGAGAGAGCAGAGGTGCAGGATAGTGAAGAGGCAAACAGTAATTAAAGTGTGACAGGAAGGGGCAGAAAACATAAGCAGAAGAGTGCAACAGAAATTAGAACCAGCATGAGTAATAATGGCAAAAAGTCAAAGCTTAAGGCTCTTTATCTAAATACATGCAGCATTTGTATCAAGATAGATGAGATAGAGTCATACAGATTAGAAACAGGTCCTTCGGCCCATCATGTCTGTGCTGGCCATCAAGCACCTATCTATTCTAATCCCATTTTCCAGCACTTGTCCCGTAGCCTCGTATGCTATGGCGTTTCAAGTGTTTATTTTTTTTCTTTTTCTTTGGCCTCCTTATCTCGAGAGACAATGGGTAAGCGCCTGGAGGTGGTCAGTGGTGTGTGGAGCAGCGCCTGGAGTGGCTATAAAGGCCAATTCTAGAGTGACAGGCTCTTCCACTGGTGCTGCAGAAAAATTTGATTGTCGGGGCTGTTACACAGTTGGCTCTTCCCATGCGCCTCTGTCTTTTTTCCTGCCAACTGCTAAGTCTCTTCGACTCGCCACACTTTAGCCCCGGCTTTATGGCTGTCCGCCAGCTCTGGCGAACGCTGGCAACTGACTCCCACGGCTTGTGATCAATGTCACAGGATTTCATGTCGCGTTTGCAGACGCCTTTAAAGCGGAAACATGGACGGCCGATGGGTCTGATACCAGTGGCGAGCTCGCTGTACAATGTGTCTTTGGGGATCCTGCCATCTTCCATGCGGCTCACATGGCCAAGCCATCTCAAGCGCCGCTGACTCAGTAGTGTGTATAAGCTGGGGATGTTGGCCGCCTCGAGGACTTCTGTGTTGGAGATACGGTCCTGCCACCTGATGCCAAGTATTTCCCGGAGGCAGCGAAGATGGAATGAATTGAGACATCGCTCTTGGCTGACATACGTTGTCCAGGCCTCGCTGCCATAGAGCAAGGTACTGAGGACACAGCCTTGATACAATCGGACTTTTGTGTTCTGTGTCAGTGCGCCATTTTCCCACACTCTCTTGGCCAGTCTGGACATAGCAGTGGAAGCCTTTCCCATGCGCTTGTTGATTTCTGCATCTAGAGACAGGTTACTGGCGATAGTTGAGCCTAGGTAGGTGAACTCTTGAACAACTTCCAGAGCGTGGTCGCCAATATTGATGGATGGAGCATTTCTGACATCCTGCCCCATGATGTTCGTTTTCTTGAGGCTGATGGTTAGGCCAAATTCATTGCAGGCAGCCGCAAACCTGTCGATGAGACTCTGCGGGCACTCTTCAGTGTGAGATGTTAAAGCAGCATCGTCAGCAAAGAGGAGTTCCCTGATGAGGACTTTCCGTACTTTGGACTTCGCTCTTAGACGGGCAAGGTTGAACAACCTGCCCCCCGATCTTGTGTGGAGAAAAATTCCTTCTTCCTAGGACTTGAACATATGTGAAAGCAGCAGGGAGAAGAAAATCCCAAAAAGTGTGGGTGCAAGAACACAGCCCTGTTTCACGCCACTCAGTGCTCGAGTCGCTCGAAACAGGCTCCAGAAGCTGGCCGAGCACATCTACCCTGAGGCACAGTGTGGCTTTCGTGCAGAGAGATCGACCGTTGACATGCTGTTCTCCCTTCGTCAGATACAGGAGAAATGCCGCGAACAACAGATGCCCCTCTACATTGCTTTCATTGATCTCACCAAAGCCTTTGACCTCGTCAGCAGACGTGGTCTCTTCAGACTACAAGGAAAGATTGGATGCCCACCAAAGCTACTAAGTATCATCACCTCATTCCATGACAATATGAAAGGCACAATTCAACATGGTGGCTCCTCATCAGACCCCTTTCCTATCCTGAGTGGCGTGAAACAGGGCTGTGTTCTCGCACCCACACTTTTTGGGATTTTCTTATCCCTGCTGTTTATTTAAATACTTCTTAAATGTTGTGAGGATTCCTGCCTCTGCCACCCCTTCAGACAGCATGTTCCAGATTCCAACCACCCTCTCGGTGAAAATTTTTTTCCTCAAATCCCCTCTAATCCTCCTGCCCCTTACCTTAAATCTATGCCCCTTGGTTATTGACCATCCACTAAGGGAAAAAGTTTCTTCCTCTCTATCCTATCAATGCCCCTCATAATTTTGTATACCTCAGTCAGGTCCCCCCTTAGCCTTCTCTGCTCTATGGAAAACAACCCTAGCCTGTCCAGTCTCTCTTCATAGCTGAAATGCTCCAGCCCAGGCAACATCCTGGTGAATTTCCTCTGCACCCTCTCCAGTGCAATCACATCCTTCCTATAGTGTGGTGACCAGAACTGAACACAGTACTCCAGTAGCATTTTATAAAGCTCCATCATAACCTCCCTACTCTTATATTCTATGCCTCTGCTAATAAAGGCAAGTATCCCGTATGTCTTCCTAACTACCTTTTCTGCCTGTGCTGTTACCTTCAGTGATCTATGGACAAGTACACCAAGATCCCTCTAACCCTCTGTACTTACTAGGGTCCTACCAGCCGTTGTATATTCCCTTGCCTTGTTAGTCCTCCCAAAATGCATCACCTCACACTTCTCAGGATTAAATTCCATTTGCCACTGCTCCACCCATCTTACCAGCTCATCTATGTTGTCCTGTAATCTAAGGCTTTCCTCCTCACTATTTACGACACCACCAATTGTTGTGTCATCTGCGAACTTACTGATCATACCTCTATATTCACGTCTAAATCATTAATGTACACTACAAACAGCAAGGGTCCCATCACTGATCTCTGTGGTACACCACCGGTCACAGGCTTCCAATCGCAAAAACAACCCTTGACCATCACCCTCTGCCTCCTGCCACTAAGCCAATTTTGGATCCAATTTGCCAAATTGCCCTGAATCCCTTGGGCTCTTGCCTTCTTAACCAATCTCCCATGCGGGACCTTATCAAAAGCCTTACTGAAGTCCATGTAGACTACATCAACTGCTTTACCCTCATCTACACATCTAGTCACCTCCTCAAAAAATTCAATCATGTTAGTTAGACACGATCTCCCCCTGACAAAGCCATGCTGACTATCCCTGATTAATCCCTGCCTCTCCAAGTGGAGATTAATCTTGTCCCTCAACAATTTTTTCCAATAGTTTCCCAACCACTGATGTTAGACTCACCGGCCTGTAATTACCTGGTTTAGCCCTGCTACCCTTCTTGTATAATGGTACCACATTCACTGTCCTGCAGTCCTCTGGTCCCTCTCTTGTGGCTAGAGAGGATTTGAAAATTTGTGTCAGAGCCCCTGAAATCTCCTCCCTTGTCTCACATAACAGTCTGGGATACATCTCGTGTGGGCCTGGGGATTTATCCACTTTTAAGCCCACTAAACCAGCTAATACATCCTCCCTTTCAATGCTAATTTGTTGATGGCACAAATAGAAATAAATGAATATGATTTGATAGCTACTACAGAGTGGTTGCAGGGTGACCAAGACTGGGAACTCAATATTCAAGGGTATTCGAAGTTTTGGAAAAATAGGCAAAAAGGAAAAGAAGCTTTGTTAATAAAGGAAGGTATCAGTGTGGTGGTGAGTAGTGATATAGGTGCAATAGATCGTGATGTGGAATCAGTTCGGGTGGAAATAAGGAATAGAAAGGGGAAGAAGTCATGGGTGGGAGTCGTCTACAGGCCCCCGAAGAGTTGCCTCACTGTAAGACAAAGTGTAAATCGGGAAATAATGGAGGTATGTAAGAAGGGTGCTACAATTGTCATGGGTGATTTTAACCTGCATATTGATTGGACAAATCAGATTGGCAGAGGTAACATGGAAGAGGAATTTGTAGAGTGCATCAGGGATTGTTACTTAGAGCAATACATTGCAGAATCTACCCAGGAACAGGCTATTTTAGATCTCGTAATGTGCAATGAAGTAGGATTAATAAGAGATATCGTAATTAAGGATCCTCTAAAAGGTAGCGATCACAACATGGTAGAATTTCAATTTCAGTTTGAGGGTGAGCAACTCGCTCTCAAACTAGTTGCCTCAACTTAAACAAGGGCAACTTTGGAGGTATGAAGAAAGAATTGTCTAAAGCGGGCTGGGAAAATAGACGAAGGGGAAGGTCAGTGGATGAGAAGTGGCAGACATTTAAGCAATATTTCATAATGCTCAGCAAAAATCTATTCAGGTCAAAAAGGACTCAATGAGAAGGATGAACCACCCGTGGTTAACAAAGGCGGTCAAGGAGAGTATCCAATCAAAAACTAAGGCATACAAAGCAGCGAAAACTAGTGGTAGGCCAGAGGATTGGGAATTTTTTAGGAACCAGCAGTGGATGAATAAAAAGCTAATAAAGAGGGAGAAAATTGATTATGAAAGTAAATTGGCAAGAAATATAAAAACAAACAGCAACAGCTTCTATGGTCATATAAAAAGAGAGTAGCTAAAGTAAGCATGGGACCCTTACAGAATGCGACTGGAGAATTGATAACGGGGAATAGGGAAATGTCAGATAATTTAAACCAATATTTTGCATCGGTCTTCATAGTGGAGGACACTATAAACATCCCACAGATATCAGATAAGCAAGGAGCTAATGGGAGGAAAGATCTTGTAACAGTCTCTATCACGAGGGACAAAGTATTTGACAAACTAATGGGAATAAAGGCAGACAAGTCGTCAGGACCTGATAGTCTGCATCCAAGGGTTTTAAAGGAAGTGGCTGCAGAGATAGTGGAGGCATTGGTCGAAATATTCCAGAACTCACTGGATTCCGGGAGGGTCCCAGCAGATTGGAAAACCACTAATGTGATGCCCCTGTTCAAGAAGGGAGAGAGACAAAAAGCAGGAAACTATAGGCCAGTCAGCCTAACATCGGTCGTTGGGAAAATGCTAGAGTCCATTATTAAGGAAGAAATAGCAGGACATTTAGAAAAGCTTAACACAATCAAACAGAGTCAACATGGTTTTGTGAAAGGGAAATCATGTTTGGCAAATTTGCTAGAGTTCTTTGAGGATATAAGAAGCAGAGTTGATAAAGGGGAACTGGTAGATGTAGTGTATTTAGATTTCCAGAAGGCATTCGATAAGGTGCCACATAAAAGATTATTGCACAAGATAGGAGCTCACGGTATTGGGGATAATGTATGAGCATGGATTGAGGATTGGTTAACTCACAGAAGACAGAGAGTCGGGATTGATGGGTCTTTTTCAGGCTGGAAAGGCATAACTAGTGGAATGCCACAAGGATCAGTCCTAGGGCCTCAATTATTTACTATCTATATTAATGACTTGGAGGAGGGGGCAGAGAATAATATATCCAAATTTGCTGATGATACAAAAATAGGTGGGAGGGCATGTTGTGATGAGGACATAAGGAATCTGCAAGGGGATATAGATAGGTTGAGTGAGTGGGCAAAAAGTTGGCAGATGGAGTTTAATGTAGGAAAGTGTGAGGTCATGCACTTTGGTAGGAAGAATCAAAAGGCAGACTATTATTTAAATGGAGAGAGACTCCAAAAAAGTGCAGCACAGAGGGATCTGGGTGTTCTTGTGCATGAAACACAAAAAGTTAGCATGCAGGTGCAGCAAGTAATTAAGAATGCAAATGGAATTTTGGCCTTCATTGCGAGGGGGTTGGAGTTTAAAAGTAGGGAAGACTAGTTACAACTGTACAGGGTGTTGGTGAGGCCGCACCTGGAGTACTGTGTACAATTTTGGTCCCCGTATTTAAGAAAGGATATACTGGCATTGGAGGCAGTTCAAAATAGATTCACTAGGCTGATTCCTGGGATGAAGGGGTTGACTTATCAGTCAATAAAGAGATTAGCCTTTATTCATTAGAGTTTAGAAGAATGAGGGGTGATCTTATTGAAATGTACGAGATTCTGAGAGGCTTGACAGGGTAGATGTTGAGAAGATGTTTCCACTAGTAGGGGAATCTTGAACTAGGAGACATAGTTAAAGAATAAGGGGATACTCATTTAAAACTGAGATGCAAAGGAATTTCTTCTCTCAGAGGGTAGTCAATGTCTGGAATTCCCTACCCCAGAGAGTTGTGAAAGCTCGATCACTGAAAATACTTAAAGAGGAGGTAGATAGGTTTTTGAAATATCGGGGAGTTGAGGGCTATGAGGAGCTGACATGAAAGAGGAGTTGAGGTCTGGGGCAGATCAGCCATGATCTTATTGAATGGTGGGCCAGACTTCAGGGGCCAAATGGCCTACTCCTACTCCTATTTTGTATATTCGTATGTTCTAATTGCCCTTGAGAAGGTGGTGAACCGCTGCAGTCCACGTGGTGTAGGTATGCCCACCGTGCTGTTAGGAATGGAGTTCCAGGATTTTCACCCAGCAACAGTGAAGAAACAGTGATAAAGTTCCAAGTCAGGATGGTGTGTGATTTGGAAGGAAACGTGCAGGTGGTGGTTTTCCCATGCGTCTGCTGTCCTTGACCTTCTAGGTGGCAGAGGTCACAGGTTTGGAAGGTGCTGTCGAAGGAGCCTTGGTGAGTTGCTGCAGTGCATCTTGTAGATGGTACACACTGCTACCACTGTGTGCTAGTGGTGAAGGGAGTGAATGTTTAAGGTAGTGGTTGGAGTGCTAATCAAGCAGACTGCTTTTTGTTGGATTGTGTCGAGCTTCTTGTGTGTTGTTGGAGCTGCACCCAACCAAGCAAGTGGAGAGTATTTCTTCACACTCCTGACCTGTGCCTTGTAGATGGTGGACAGGCTTTGAGGGGGTCAGAGGTGAGTTACTCACCACGAATTCCCAGCCTCTGACCTACTGTTGTCGCCACAGTATTTATATGGCTGGTCCAGTTATGTTTCTATTCAATGGTAACCTCCAGGATGTTGATGGTGCTGGATTCAGCAATGATTTAATGCTGTTGAATGTCAAGTGGAGATGGTTATATTCTGTCTTGTTGGAGATGGTCATTACCTAGCACTTCTGTGGCACAAATGTTACTTGCCACTTCTAAGGCCAAGCCTGAACGTTGTCCAGGTCTTGTTGCATGCAGACACGGACTGCTTCAGTAGCTGAGGAGTTGCAAATAGTACTGAACTCTGTTGAACCATCAGCAAACATCTCCAAATCTGTCCTTGTATTAAAGGGAAGGTCATTGCAGCTGTAGATGGTTGGATCTAGGACACTACCTTAAGCAACTCCTGCAGGTGATGTCCTGGGACTGAGATGATTGGCCTCCAACAACTCAACAATCTTCCTTTGTGCCAGGTTTGACTCCAACCAGTGGAGAATTTTCCTCCTGATTCCCATTGACTTCAATTTTACTCAGGTTCCTTGATACCACACTCAGTCAAATGTTGCCTTGATGTCAAGGGCAGTCACTTTCACCTCACCTTTGGAATTCAGCTCTTTTGTCCAGTGTTTAGACCAAGACTGTAATGAGGTCTAGAGCCATGGCCCTGATAAAATCCAAACTGAGCATCGATGAGCAGGTTATTGCTGAGTAAATGCTGCTTGATAGCACTGGCAATGACATCTTCCATCATTTAGCTGCTAATCGAAAGTAGATTAATGGGGTGGTAAGTGGCTGTATTGGATTTGTCTTGCTTATTTTGGACAGCACACACCTGGGCAATTCTCCATACTGTGGGAACAGAATTTTCGAGAACAGAATAATATGAGGACATTTAAGATGAAATAATTAATCAATCATGTAACCTCGGAGCTGCACAGCTTATCAGAAATAACTTCATAGCTTCAGGGCTGCACAGACAGCTTATCAGTAGAAATAGACTAACAAGCTAAAAACTAACAGGACAGCTGCAGCCTGCCGAAGAGTAGCCTATTGTGCAACAATCAGCCCAACGTTCCAAGGAGATAGGGAATAAGAAACTGCTTGAGGAGAGGGTGACAAGGCAGTACCCCAATCAGGCCCTGACACCAAGAAACTGCAAAGTTTGTAAACCAATTGGGAACATAAAGGGGGTTTCACTGATGTGTATGAAGAACTATAAGGGAAGGCTTGTTTTCCCTGCTAGGGCAGAAGAGGGCTGAAGAGAGAAGGAGAGGAGAGAAGAGCCCAGGTGTTGTTGTTGTTTGCTTTGCTGATGATGTACCAAGAAATACTGCAATAAAGTTTCTTAAAGCTACAGTCGGACTTCGTCTCTCTTTGTGCAACTAATGGGATCCAACAACTTGGTGTAGTCGGCAGGATCGCTGGAGGATAAAGACTGAAGCCACAGACATCGGACTTGTCGGCGCCCCCGGAGGTAAGGACTCCTCTTTATGTTAAAAGTCCTTGGTCGTTGTCTAAATTTCGGTTCCCTGCCACGCAATCCCGAACTTGGCCATATTTAACAGAAATACCCTTTCTTGTGCGGCTCGAGACCCCCTTTCTAGACGTCTAACTTGGCGGTATTTGACTAAATATCTATTTGGCGAAAAGTCGAACGGCTCGAGACCTACTTCCCTACCTGAATGGATAAAATGACAGACGAAGGCAACCGACAGTTACCAACCACCATCAAAGGTGGGCGGGCCCCACCTGACATTCCCGAAGATGAAATACTTCGGCAGTTGAAAGAATATGTAGAGCAACAGTTTAATCTGGCTAAAACGTACACTGAAATTGGGCAAAAATATGGCACCTCCACGGAACAGTGGTCCCTAGAAGATATAAAGAGAGTCTGGGGAAAACCAACCCGTTTAAAGGATAAAGAACGGACCCAATAGTCCCTAGCCGTAATGGGCCAGATTCGGCAGCGCAATGAGATTATGTGACAAGCCCAATGTGATCGCGACCTAACGAGTGCAAAGCATCAATTGAAGGCGGTCTGTGAACAACTGAAAAAGGAAAAACTTAAATTGGAACAGTTAGAAATTGAAAAACAATCTGAAAAGGAAAGGCTACAGATTGAAATTAAAGAGCTTAAAAAACAACTACAAGACCGGCAGACAACCCAACCGAAGGAACTGGGACAGCTCTGCGAACCCCACCGACCACCTCCAACTAACTTGTATCCGAATTTGAAGTCGTTACAAACGGAACTACGGAAGATGCAACTGCGTGAAGCAGGTCTAGCCGAGTCTTCCAGTGAAGAAAGTGACAATGATGATGGGTTACCATTTCCGCGACTAGCTCCCCTTAAACAGAAACGCGTTAAGGTCAAGACGGAAAAGAAGACTGTGAACGGTAGCGAGGTCACCACGGCCGAGCACAACGCGTACTGGACACATGTCCCGACTTCCCCTGAGAAAATCGACAAGTGGTCCACAAGATTGCCTGACCCGAAGAAAGGGGGTCTGAAAACATGGGAGCAGCTGGAACAATTGAAGGGAATTTACGATCTCCACCCATGGGACAGGGTACAGATTCTAGCCGTAATGATGCCCAGGCGAGTGAGCCGAAAGCTAAGGAGAGAGGTCCAAATTGCTTTGGGTGCAGATGGACAGCTACTTGACGCCGGATGGATTGCGATTAACACGTGGTTGCGAGAGTTTTGTCTTGTAAAAATGGACTGGGGCAAAGTTGCAGCCTCTCAGCAGAAGAACTCCGAGGAAGTGCAGGAGTATGAAGAGAGGTTCAGGTCCACCTGGGTGGAATACTCAGGGATAGTAGACCCTACTCCAGAGGATCTGGACGACAACAGTTTTGGACCCTTAAAATCCGCTTTTGTTGATGGACCAAAGCCAGAACTGTCTAAAATACTGAAGGCCACTCTACTGGAGTGGGACGCGGTAAGAGTTAATTGACAGATGCGCTCAGCTGGACAGGGATATGGGAGTCAGGCTTCGAGCCGTGCAGACGGATCCAGTACCGAAAGAGCCTGACAAAGAGCAAGTTAGGCGACCCGGCCCCTGTTACTACTGCGGGAAGGAAGGCCATTGGGCTAAGGTGTGTAGAGCGAGAGGACGAGGCAGAGGACGCCAAGGACGTAACCCGGCACCCAAACCAGCTCCCTCCACTGATGCCAACGACCTCGTTGAGAAGTTCAAACGGTTGACGCCCCAGCAACAGAAGGAGATATCCTCCTTAATCGATGCGACAAAAAAACTAGAGGAGCCCTCCCTCGCGATTTCGATGCCTCTCTTAGCGCTAGTAGAAAATAGAAAAGATGGATTGTATGTAACTGCGAGGGTGGGCGATCAAGACATTGACTTCTTATTGGATACCGGAGCCGAATTAACGTGTCTACCTCAACAATACGGAAACTCCCTACCAATGGATGGTAAGACTAAAAGAGCTTATGCAGCTGGGGGCAATGGGTTGGTAATTAAGAGGACCCAGCCCGTACGCATCAGTCTTGGTCCGCACGAATTGATAACTCTGGGTAGGTCCAGTGGACCAACCACTTCTCGGTATGGACGTTCTCACTCAGCTGAACTCCTCGTTGCATTTCGAAGGCGGCCAGGTAACTTGGTCGATCAGAAGTTTGAAGAAAGAGCAGCTGAGGGAGCACCCAATATAGGCCCAGGATAAGAACGATTGTGGGCTACTTCAGATGAAACCGGCAACGTTTACGGGATCCGCTCCGCCCTGTACCAAGCAATACCCCATCAGTCAAACATCTATCGCAGGAATCCTACACGTAATTAGACAGCTAGAGGAGCGAGGCATGCTGGTTAAAACACACAGTACTTCAAACAGCCCTGTGTGGCCAGTACGGAAGCCAAACGGGACCTGGCGGCTTACTGTCGACTATAGAAAGGCTAACCAGTGTATTGATCAAAAAGCCCCTCTGGTAGCTGACCCCTCTACGGTATTTAATGCCCTGAAGCCGGAACACGAATGGTTCTCTGTTATCGATATAGCCAACGGATTTTGGTCGGTGCCACTGGCACCCGAAGTCCAACCGTGGTTCGCCTTTACTGTAAAACAACAACAGTACACCTGGACTCACCTGCCGCAGGGTTTCCACAACAGCCCCACGGTATTTCATTTGGCCCAACAAAACCATTTGAGGGAGTTCCTTCCATGTACTCCACGGTCATCCAGTACGTGGACGACATCCTGTTAGGCTCTGAGACAGAAGAACAGCACGAACAAGATCTGTGTACCCTGCTGGACCACCTTCATCAGAGAGGACACAAAGCCAGTATCGACAAAGCGCAGATAGCAGAAGGGGAGGTCGTGTACCTGGGACAAAAGATTTCGAAAGGAAAAAGGGAACTCACCCAGGACAGGACCGCCGCCATTCGAGCTGCCAAACTGCCCACCACTATCCAGGAGCTTAGGTCCTTTTTGGGTTTGTGTAACTTCAACAGAAACTGGATCGACTCCTACACACAGCTGGCTCAACCATTAACCGATCTCTTGAAGGGAAAGCAGGCCTCTAAAGAATCAGTTACCCTAACCAAAGAACAACAAGAAGCTTTTGAAAATTTAAAGAGGGCTCTGTGCTCAGCGCCAGCCCTGGGAATCCCCGACAACGGGAAACCGTTTACCCTGTTTGTACACGAAAAAGAGGGATATATGACTGCCATACTGACACAGGAGCATGGGGACAAACAGAGACCTATTGAATACTATTTGAAAAGACTGGACACCGTCGCCCTAGGATGGGGCAGTTGTTTAAGAGCTATGGAAACTACATGCCAAGCAGTGATGGCTACTGCAGGTCTGGTATTAGATCAAAAGTTAACCGTTAAGTGTCTGCACCCAGTACACACATTGCTATCTATGAACAGAGTATCCCAAGTGACAGCAGCCAGATGGACCCGATGGACAACAGTCCTAGAGGCTCCTAATCTCCACATTGTCCGGGCCAACCCGGTAAATCCGGCGACTATGCTCCCGTGGCCTGAAGAGATGAAGGAAGAAGAACATGACTGTGTGGAGATTATGGAAGAAACAGAGGAGACAGCCCCAGCAGCAGAGGAAGCATTGCTCAACCCAGATTTAATCCTGTTCACAGACGGCTCATCCTTTGTTGACAACGGTACACGGAAAGCAGGATGGGCAGTTACAACCTTACATGAAGTTGTGGAAGCGGGATGCCTGCCTTCAGGGACATCGGCCCAACAAGCCGAACTGCGAGCCCTGTCGGAAGCATGTCGAATAGCAGAGGGGAAGACAGCTAATATTTACACAGACTCACGGTATGCTTTTGGAGTCGCTCACGACTTTGGTCAGCTGTGACGCAAAAGAGGATTTTTCACTGCTGCTGGTACACCTATTTGAAATGGGAAAGAGGTCCGAGACTTACTGGAGGCCATGCAATTGCCACAAAAGGTATCCATTTTGAAATGTAAAGCCCATACGAAAGAAAACAACATAGAGGCAAAGGGGAATGCCCTAGCCGACAAGGCAAACAAGGAAGCCACCTCGCAGGGTGATCCCCCGGACGCACGGACGCAAATATGTGAACTGAATGCGTCCCGTCTGACACAAGACCTACAAGTGATGCAGAGTGACTGCTCCAAAGATGAAAAATGGACCTGGATGGAAGCAGGGATTAAGTTATGTGACGATGGCATCTGGAGGCAAAGGGACATTGAGAAACCTGTCGCACCACAGGCGCTGATGCCCTTTTTAGCCCAACAAATTCACTCCTGGGGACACCTGCCCCCGCAACAGATGACAGCACGGTTCCAGAAAAGCTGGTGGGGTCGAGGGTTTAAGAAACATGCACAGCTGGTGGCTGACCGCTGTGTGGTCTGTCAGAAAAACAATCCAGGACCCACTACAATAATGCCTCAACTAAGAGCCCCTGCTCCAGCCAGCCCATTCCAGTGCTTACGAGTTGACTATATCACTCTTCCACCTTGCCAGGGATACACCGACATTTTAGTCATTGTCGACAAATTTTCTAGATGGGTAGAAGCCGTCCCAGCCAGAAAAGCCACGGCCAATCACACCGCGAAGGTCCTGTGTAAGGATTACATCCCCAGATGGGGAGTACCGGTCAGCATTGACTCTGATCAAGGAACTCATTTCACAGGCGCGGTTTGTCAGGAAGTCAGTCGACTACTGAACATTACGTGGGATTTTCACTGTCCTCATCACCCACAGTCATCAGGCCAAGTGGAACGAATGAATCAGATGCTAAAACAGCAACTATCCAAGTATCACCAGGAAGGAATAAAGTGGCCTCAGGCGTTGCCGATAGTTCTGTGTAGTGTCAGAGCGACCCCGAACAGAACTACAGGCTTGAGCCCATTTGAAGTAATAACAGGAAGACCCATGTCTTTGCCGGGAACAATTGATCTGCGGAAAGCTGATTTTCATTTGATGAGCGACGCTTTACTAGAATATTGCAAGAACTTAACAAATGCTATCAGTTCTGCTTCCTCGCAGGTATCGGCAGCTTGGGGTGAACCACCAGAAGGAGGGCACGACATCGTCCCGGGAATCTGGGTCTACGTGAAGAAAATACACAAAGAACCTTTGGGCGCCAAGTGGGAGGGACTTTTCCAAGTGCTACTGACAACCCAGGCAGCAGTTAAAGTCGAAGGAAAGAAAGCCTGGATACACGCCTCTCACGTAAAACGAGCGAGCCGTGATTAAACGCCGAATTGTTAATTGCTACCATGTTTAAAATTTGCATTATCTTCTTTGCATGTATTTAAGTAGTTGCTCATTTTTGTCTAACCAAACCTGTCCACATGGGGTTGGGCGACCAGTTGGCTGGGCTCGATAGGGACTTCAGTGGTACAGGGTTTGGTCTTATTTCTAGTTATAGTTGTAATTCTGTATTTGATGTTTTTGCTTATTAAGTGCTGTTGTAAACAAGTAACTGAAGCCCCTGCAAAACTTATGATATTACAGAGTTCCAGCGGACCCCTCCTGTGGCACAATCAGGCAATGTATTGAATGTGACTCCTCCGGGTGTTGAAGGCTGTTTCTAAACAAGTAGAGACCATAAAAGGCACCTAGGTGGGATCAAGGGAATGATTCTTAAAAGTGTTTTGAAGAATCAAAGGGGGGACTGTGGGAACAGAATTTTCGAGAACAGAATAATATGGGGACCGTTAAGATGAAATAATTAATCAATCATATATTACTAACAAACTAACCTCGGAGCTGCACAGACAGCTTATCGGTAGAAATAGACTAACAAGCTAAAAATTAACAGGACAGCTGCAGCATGCCGAAGAGTAGCCTATTGTACAACGATCAGCCCAACGTTCCAAGGAGATAGGGGAATAAGAAACTGCTTGAGGAGAGGGTGACAAGGCAGTACCCCAATCAGGCCCTGACACCAAGAAACTGCAAAGTTTGTAAACCAATTGGGAACATAAAGGGGGTGTCACTGATGTGTATGAAGAACTAGAAGGAAAGGCTTGATTTCCCTGCTTGGGCAGGAGAGGGCAGGAGAGAAAAAGAGAGAGAAGGAGAGGAGAGAAGATCCCAGGTGTTGTTGTTGTTTGCTTTGCTGATGATGTAACCAAGAAGTACTGCAATAAAGTTTCTTAAAGCTACAGTTGGACTTCGTCTCTCTTTGTGCAACTAATGGGATCCAACACCATATTGTCGGGTAGATGCCAGTATCGTAGCTGTACTGGAACAGCTTGGCTACGATTGCAGCTAGTTCTGAAGCACAGGTCTTCAGCACTACAGGCCAATTAGCCTGATATCTGTCATTGGAAAATGCTGTAATCTATTATTAAGGAAGACTTAACAATGCACTTTCCAGCATATCTTATGACCAAAGTGAATAACTTCACACTTCCCCACATTATACTCCATCTGCCATCTTGTTGCCCACTCACTTAACTTGTCTATATCTCATTGCAGCTGCTCTGTGTCCTCCCCACAGCTTACCTTTCCACCGAGCTTTGTATCTTCAGAAAACGTAGATACATTACTCTATGTCTTTTTATCTAAGTCATTAATATAGATTGTAAATAGCTGAGACCCCAGGACTGATCCTTGTGTCACTCCACTCGTCACAGCCTGCCAACTGTCCATTAACCAATCCTTTATCCATGCCTACATATTACCCCCAACTCCATGAGCCCTTATCTTACCTATTAACCTTTTATGTGGCACATTATCAAATGCCTTTTGGAAATCCAGGTATACAACATTACCGGTTCCCCTCTATCCACCCGACTAGTTACATTCTCAAAAAACTCTAAAAAATTTGTCAAACACAATTTTCCTTTCATAAAACCATATTGACCTTATAAGGTCAACCTTATTTAAGGAAGGATGTAAATGCGTTGGTTGCACATTTAAGACAGAGATGAGGAGAATTTTTTTCTCTCAGAGGGTCGTGAGTCTTTGGAATTCTCTTCCTCAAAAGGTGGTGGAAGCAGAGTCTTTGAATATTTTTAAGGCAGAGGTAGATATATTCTTGATGAGCAAGGGGATGAAAGGTTATTGGGGGTAGGCAGGAATGTGGAGTTGAAGTTATTGAATGGCAGAGCAGGCTCGAGGGGCCAAGTGGCCTATTCCAGCTCCTAATTCATATGTTTGTATGTTCATATCTACTCTGTCCAAAATGTTCATGATTTTGAACACCTCTATTAAATCTCCTTTCAACCCTCTCTTTAAAGAGAACAGCTCCAGCTTCTCCAATCTATTCAAGTAATTGCTCATTGCTGGAACCATTCTTGTAAATCTTTTCTGTCCCCTCTCGTAAGCCTTCACATCTTTCCTAAAGTGCAGTTCCCAGAACTGGACACAATTCTCCAGCAGAGGCTGAACCAGTGTTCCATTGTTTTATAACGGTTCATCAAAACTTCCTTGCTTTTATTTTTTAGGCTACTATTTATAAAGCCCAGGATCCCAAACACTTTATTAACCATTTTTTCAACTTTCCCTACCACCTTCAACAATTTGTGCACATATAGAAACATAGAAAAATAGGAGCAGGAGTAGGCCATTCGAGCCTGCACCGCCATTCAATACGAGCATGGCTGATCATCCAAACTCAGTACCCTGTTCCCACTTTCTCCCCATATCCCTTGATCCCATTAGCCCTAAGAACTGTATCTAATGCTTTCTTGAATATATTTAATGATTTGGCCTCAACTGCTTTCTGTGGTAGAGAATGCCACAGGTTCACCACTCTTTGGGAGAAGAAATCCCTCCTCATCTCAGTCCTAAATGGCTTACCCCTTATCCATAGACTGGACTCCCCCGCCATCGGGAACATCCTTCCTGCATCTAGTCTGTCCAGTCCTGTTAGAATTTTGTAGGTTTCTATGAGATCCCCTCTCATTCTTCTAAACTCTAGTTTGACCCAATTGACCTAATTGACCCAATCTTTCTTCATACGTCAGTCCTGCCAACCCAGGAATCAGTCTGGTGAACCTTCGCTGCACTCCCTCCATAGCAAGAACATCCTTCCTCCATTAAGGAGACCAAAACTGCACACAATACTCCAGATGTGGTCTCACCAAGGCCTTGTATAATTGCAGCAAGACATCCTTGCTCCTGTACTCGAATCCTCTCGCTATGAAGGCCAACATACCATTTGCCTTCTTAACTGCCTGCTGCACCTGCATGCTTGCTTTCAGCGACTGGTGCACAAGGGCACCCAGGTCTCGCTGCACCTCCCTCTTTCCCAATCTATCGCTGTTCAGATAATAATCTGCCTTTCTGTTTTTGTCACCCCCTTAGAAATGTATCCTTTATTTTGTATTGCCTCTCCTACTAAAATGTATCACTTCACACTTCTCCGCAATAAATTTCATCTGCCACATATCTGCCCATTCTACCAGCCTGCCTGTGTCCTCTTGAAGTCTATCTCTGTCCTCCTCACAGTTCGTAATACTTCTGAGTTTTGTGTCATTTGAAAATTTTGAAATAGTGCGCTGTACACCCAAGTCTAGATCATTAATCTATATCAAGAAAAGCAGTGGTCTGACCCCTGGGAACCCCACCTTCCTCCAGTCCAACAAACAACTGTTCACCACTACTCTCTATTTCCTGCCACTCAGCCAACTTCATATCCATGCTGCCACTGAACCTTTTATTCCGTGGTCTTCACCTTTGCTGACAAGCCAATTATGTAACACTTTATCAAATGCCTTCTGGAAGTCCATGTATACCACATCAACTGGATTACCCTCATAAATCCTTTCTGTTACCTCATCAAAAAACTCAATTAGTTAAATGTGAGTTGCCCTTAACAAAGCTGTGCTCCTTTTCCTTAATTAATCCACATTTGTCCGAGTAACTGTTAATTTTGTGCTGAATTATCATTTCTAAAAGCTTTCCCATGTAAGATTATTAGGTTACCAAAAGCCACTAACCAGAGTACTAATTGTTAAAATCTAGCTATTATAAACTAACAATTGACTTATTATCATAAACGAACATTTAACTTTTTTAGAACCCTTCTTTGTAGTATGGTTAAAGTGGAAAAACTTAGGAAAAATGGCACAGTATAGACAAGATGTCAAGGTAGAGGGATTCTGGGAGATTATGTCAAGTTTTAAAATCCTTATTTGCAGTACTAGGGTGAGACCTTGAGAGCAGATGGTGAAAGCAGCTTCTGTGCAAATTTGCCTTGTAATGAGATAAGGAACCTCGAAATGTAAAAGCATTGAGATAAAGTAGTCAACACAAAGGGGTACTACTTGCGCAAATCCGAAAGGTTAGCAACCATCACAAAATGAACCTTGGTTGGTTGAGAAAGGCATCCTTTAATACAAGACTAATCACTGATTGGGAGTGGGGGAGTGTTAACTGGAAATCTGCCAGGACAAAAGAAGTCATGTATTTGATATTATATGGCAGAGAATTTTCGAACAACAACACCAAGATATAAGAGAAACTACGAGAGAGAGAGATAGAGAGGCTGAAAAGCTTGAGGACCCAAAGCTGCAAAAGAAACTAGCTACCATCCAGTTTCTGCTATGAATAGTATAATCTGTGTTAGACTGTTAATCACTGCCTGAGTTTGTGACCAATAGTTTATCCGAAAACTTAACAAACCTGACTTGACCCTTATCTCAATAAAGTCGATTCACAATAAGCTTGTGTTGCCAAGTCTGTTCCCACCTTAGAAGGGGGTATAAACCAACCCTATCTTATCAAATCTTACACCTATCACCGACATTAAACTAACTGGTCTGTAGTTGCAGCGTTTATCCTGACACCCTTTTTTAAGCAAGGGTGTAACATTTGCAGTTCTTCAGTTCTCTGGTACCACACCCAATCTAAAGAGTATTGGAAGATTATGGACAGTGCCTCTGCAATTTCCTCCCTTACTTCCTTCAATGGCCTTGGATTCATCCCATCTGGCCTGGTAATTTATCAACTTTAAATGCAGCCAGCCTTTCCAATAGCTCTTCCTAATCAATTTTTAGGCCATCCAGTGACACAATTATCTCCTCTTTCACTATGATTTTGACAGTATCTTCTTCCTTGGTAAAGACAGATGCAAAGTATTCATTTAGTACCTCAGCCTTGCCCTCTGTCTCTATACATAAATCTCCTTTTGGGCCCTAATTGGCCCCACTCCACATTTTACTACCCTTTTAATATTTATATGCCTATCGAAGACTTTTGGATTCCCTTTTATGTTAGCCACCAATCTCTTCTCATACCCTCTTTTTGCCTCTCATTTCCTTTTTTGCTTCCCCTCTGAACATTTTATATTCAACCTGGTTCTCACTTGTATTATGAGCCTGATATCTGTCATATGCAACCTTTTTCTGCTTCATTATACTCTCTACCTCTTTTTTCATCCAGGGAGCTCTGGCTTTGCTTGCCCTACCTTTCCCCCTCATGGGAATGTACCACAGTTGTACCTGAACCATCTCGTTTTTAAAGGCAACCCATTGATCCATTACAGTTTTGGCCGCCAGTCTTTAATTCCAATTTACCTGGGCCAGATCCATTCTCACTCCAGTGAAATTGGCCCCCTCTAATTAATTATTTTTACTGTGGATTGCTCCATGTCTTTTTCCGTAGCCAATCTAAACCTTATTATTCTATAATCACTGTTCCCTAAATGTTCCCCTACTAACACTTGATCCACTTGACCTACCTCATTCTCCAGGACCAGATCTAGCATTACCTCCTTCCTCTTTGGGCAAGGAACATACTGATCTAGAAAATTCTCCTAAACACACTTCAAAAAGTCTTCCCCCTCTCTGCCCTTTACGCTATTGCTATCCCAGTCTACACTAGGATAATTAAAGTCCCCCTTCTTATAAAATGAAGTTTCCTTTCCTGAATAGCTGTAAAGGTCCAAACAGAAATGAACTTGGAACAGTAATGCTCTCCTAAAGTTGTGACTAAGGCACATTATTGGGGTCAAGAAGAGGGGTTTTGACTCAGCAAGAGACCACTAGCCAGTACGTAGAAAGTCCTGCAAGAGAAGGGGCAGTACTGGACCTAATCCTAGGGAATGAAGCCAGGCAAGTGGTAGAAGTGTCAGTGGGGGCGCATTTCGGGAATAGTGACCATAACTCTGTAAGAATTAAGGTAGTTATGGAAAAGGACAAAGATGGAACGGAATTAAAGGTACTGAATTGGGGGAAAGCTGATTTTAATATGATAAAACAGGATCTGGCCAAAGTGGACTGGGAGTAGCTACTTGTAGGAAAGTCTACATAAGACCAGTGGGAGTCATTCAAAGAGGAAATAGTGAGAGTTCAGAGCCAATATGTACCCGTTAAGGTGAAGAAAAGGACCAACAAGTCCAGGGAACCCTGGATGTCAAGGGATATAGAGGATTAGATCATGAAAAAAAGGAGGATTGTGGCAGATTCAGAGCGCTGAAAACAGTGGAGGCCCTAGAGGAGTATAGAAAGTGTAGGGGGGTACTTAAAAAAGTAATTTGGAGAGCAAAGAGGAAACATGAAAAAACACTGGCGGACAAGATAAAGAAACATCCTAAGGCGTTTTATAAGTATATTAAGGGCAAGAGGATAACCAGGAATAGAGTAGGGCCCATTAAAGACCAAAGTGGCAATCTGTGTGTGGAGCCGGAGGACATAGGTGAGGTTTTAAATTATTACTTTTCATCTGTATTCACTATGGAGAAGGACAATGTAGGTGTAGAGATCAGGGAGGGGAATTGTGATATACATGAACATATCAGCCTTGAAAGGGAGTAAGTATTAGCTGTTTTAGCAGGCTTAAAAATGGATAAATCCCCAAGCCCAGATGAGATGTATCCCAGGCTGTTATGTGAGGCAAGAGAGGAGATTTCAGGGGCTCTGACACAAATTTTCAAATCCTCTCTGGCCGCAGGAGAGGTACCAGAAGATTGGAGGACAGTGAATGTGGTAACATTATTCAAGAAGGGTAGCAGGGATAAACCAGGTAATTACAGGCCGGTGAGTCTAACATCAGTGGTTGGGAAGCTATTGAAAAAAATTCTAAGGGACAGGATTAATCTCCACTTGGAGAGGCAGGGATTAATCAGGGATAGTCAGCATGGCTTTGTCAGGGGGAGATCGTGTCTAACTAACATGATTTAATTTTTTTTGGCGGTGACTAGATGTGTAGATGAGGGCAAAGTAGTTGATGTAGTCTACATGGACTTCAGTAAGGCTTTTGATAAGGTCCCGCATGGGAGATTGGCTAAGAAGGCAAGAGCCCATGGGATCCTGGGCAATTTGGTAAATTGGATCCAAAATTGGCGGAAGTTAGAGGGTAACGGTCGAGGGTTGTTTTTGCGAGTGGAAGCCTGTGACCAGTGGTGTACCGCAGGGATCGGTGTTGGGTCCCTTGCTGTTTGTAGTATACATTAATGATTTAGACATGAATATTGGAGGTATGATCAGTAAGTTCGCAGATGACACAAAAATTGGTGGTGTCGTAATTAGTGAGGAGGAAAGCCTTAGATCACAGGACAATATAGATGGGCTGGTAAGATGGGCGGAGCAGTGGCAAATGGAATTTAATCCTGAGAAGTGTGAGGTGATGCATTTTGGGAGGACTAACAAGGAAAGGGAATATACAATGGCTGGTAGGACCCTAGGAAGTACTGAAGGCCAGAGGGACCTTGGTGTACTTGTCTGTAGATCACTGAAGGCAGCGGCACAGGTAGATAAGGTGGTTAGGAAGGCATATGGGATACTTGCCTTTATTAGCAGAGGCATAGAATATAAGAGCAGGGAGTTTATGATGGAGCTGTATAAAACGCTAGTTAGGCCAAATCTGGAGTACTGTGTACAGTTCTCAGCACACAATAGGAAAGATGTGATTGCACTGGAGAGGGTGCAGAGGAGATTCAATAGGATGCTGCCTGGGCTGGAGTATTTCAGCTATGAAGAGAGACTAAAAAGGCTAGGATGTTTTCCTTAGAGCAGAGAAGGCTAAGGGGAGATATGATTGAGGTATACAATATTATGAGGGGCATTAATAGGTTAGATAGGATGAGACTTTTTCCCTTAGCAGAGTGGTCAATAACCAGGGGGCATAGATTTAAGGTAAGGGGCAGGAAGTTTAGAGGAGATTTGAGGAAAAAAAACCAGAAGGTGGTTGGAATCTGGAACTCACTGCCTGAAGAGGTGGTAGAGGCAGGAATCCTCACAACATTTAAGAAGTATTTAGATGAGCACTTGAAATGCCATAGCATACAAGGCTACGGGCCAAGTGCTGGAAAATGTGATTAGAATAGTTAGATGCTTGATGGCCGGCACAGCCATGACAGCCCTGTTTATGTGCTGTATAACTCTATGACTCTCTAACCTGGAGCCCTTGACAATGGTTCTCCAAGATGGAAACTAATTAATTCCCCAGCACTAACATCCCTCACCTTAATGAGCATCACATTATCCAAACAAGTAAAAAGAAATCACAGTGGACAAAGACATATTACTGTATCATTGACATTGCATTTTCCTTGATTACTTTGGAATGAGGAAGCAGAAAGCCTTCATGTACTGTATGTACAATCACTGTCCAATGATCTAGCAAATAATGGTAACAGAGGCGTGAAAGCACACAGGAAGAGCATTTAATCTAGAGTTCAGATATTGCTGAAATATCACTAACATCCACTTTACAGCATTCAATTAAACGTTTAACACTGACATGAATGGTACTTTTTAGCACCACAGCCTAGAACTGCTGCAAGTAATAAAGTTAATATCTGAGTGATAAATTCAGTAGCGTTTCTGGCACCTGAGGAACTGGGGTACAGTGAGTAAGATACTTGCAAATTGAGGCAAATTCCCAACTCACACTATCTTTGGAGATCAGACAATTTAAATAAATAAATAAAAGTTGATTCCAGTTGGGGAGGAGGAGAGCAGGGCAATGAGTTGAGGATGTGGCCTTACAAGGATACAGCGCCTTAGAAACTAAGTGATTATATAACAGGAGAAAATTTGCTTGAGCCTTTCTAAAGACTGTGGATATTAATGCTTTTAAGTTTTGTTGACCTATCCAAAGCTTTGTGGCAGAATAAAAAATGACAGGCAGAAAATGGAGTTGACAGGCAAGTGCTGGAGCTGTAGAGCACCCGACAACATCACCCCCACCCCCAATCCCCACCACTCGCCCCCAACTCTGTTTGACAGCTGGCAAAGATTGTCTTGTTTGGCCCTCTCCCAGAGGATTGCAGTGCAACATGCCTGGTAAGAGGTGACATGTAGGAGGAGGAGTTTATTGCTGTGTACATGGCCTGCACCAGATGATAGTACACCTTGTAGGCTGGCAAGGTAAACCTACTCAACAGTACCATTTGCCAGGTAGATGACCCAAGACTGCATGTCATGTTCTGCTGCATGCAAATGGTTCCACATTTACTGTTGACCCATGTCGAGCCCTCACACAACTTTTCAGCTCTTTAATTGTTTAGCATGCATTGCCATCTTGCAGTAGGACACACTTTCAACTTCTAACTTACAATATAAAGCCTTGACATGGGAACATCTTTATAGGATTTCACACATAAAATTGTCATAACACAATCTGACTGGATGATAAATGGTTTCTTATTAACACCCAAAACGGCCTAGAGGTTAGACACATGTCTGTCACTATGTATATGCTCCTTCCGCTTACTACATATCAAGGCAACTGTCACATTTGTATAACAAGCCGGCACAATATAAGGGACCAGACGCAAATTGGAGAAAGGTTCAGAACTAACAAACCTTTGGTTCCCTTGAAGGAAACTAACCTTGAATTCCTGCATGTAGAAGCACGGGGGGAGGGGGGTGGCGGAGTTGGAAAGATGAAGCAGGCAGATTCCAGGCTCAACGAGCACCATCCTGCGTGAATATCTTGTTCCCCACCTCACTGCCATATAGGTAAGTGCAAAGTCACACCAACACACAAAGAGTACCTCGCAATGCAATCTTGAAGGCAGCATTCTAACATTTATTTCCTGTCATAGAAAGACAAAAGAAAAACCATGCATTTATATAGTGCCTTATTACAACCATAGGATGTCCTAAAGTACTTTTGAATCAATAGATAACTTTTGAGTGCAGCCATTGTTGTTATGTAGGCAAATGTGAAAGTCAATTGGCACACAGTAAGATCACGCAAACAGCAAATGAAAGAATAATCAATTTCCTTTTTGGTGTGTTATGATCCCATTCAGGATCGTTAATTTTTAAAAAGAGAAAGTTGAATTCCCAGTTATTACTGAAAGAATTACACCACAAGATTTCACATTTAAACCAAAATCTTTACAAGAGTTAAACTAAGCAAAACACTACTAACAACACTACAACTTGAGACATTTATATTTTAAACTTAAATATCTTACAGAACACTCCCATTTAACTTTAATTTCCACCCCAAAAATTTCCCTATACGTTACAGGATCTTGGTGGTTTGTTCACTTCTCCTGGGACCAATCCAAAGTGTACCATAGCTTCTGGGAATTAACTTTGATTTCCTTAATTTATCAGCTGTCTTCTGAGGTTTGAGATCTCCTAGGGATTCTCCCTGTAGCTTTGGCTAGGCAAATCCTCCAGTTCACCTTCAACACATCACAAATCTTGATTTCCCAGCCTTGAGCATGGGGCCTGCCTGATAGCCTCTTTGCTCCTGAGCCCAGCTGCTTTCAAAGCCAAATGCTTTCCAAAAGCCAACTTGCTGTTCCAAAAGACAACAGCTTGTCTGAAGCCAACACTTTCCAAAACCAACTTCCTCACAACATCTATCTCCAGAACATGTGTACACTTCGGATGTCCCAGATAGCAATTTAAGTTAATTATCTCCAACTCCAAATCTTCTCCTTGTTCGGGGAAATCAATGAATAATTTAAACCCCTGACTGAAATAGCTGCAGACATACCGTCTCCACACTTCCCATTATGACCTTACTAAATAAATATGGGCTACCCTTTGATTGGTAACCATTCCAGGTTTGCTTGTCAGCTTCTCAAACCAGGTGTTTTCATTTGTCTCGCAGAAAAAAAATTAAATTCCCTAATTAAAAGATACCTCTAGAAAATTAATACAAACCATGAATCAGATGATCCTAACATGTGGTGTTGGCTGGTGGTGCAATTTTCTTTGAATGCCAGGACTGCAAACAAGCTGGCACTATGCAGCACTCTGTGCCCCTCTAAACAATGTTTGCAAGCAATAGCACAGTTACATAGACCCTGGGAGATGCAGGTAGAGAGCTTCAGGAAGTAGGAATAGGCGAGGCAGAGCAAACAGTTGAGAAGGAGCATGTGTGGTGGCAGAGCAGCAATGGAAATCTTTGATATAAAAACTGAAAGTGCTGGAAATACTCAGCAGGCAGGCAGCATCTGTGGAGAGAGAAGCAGAGTTAATGTTTCAGGTCTGTGATCTTTCATCTGATGGTTCGGTGCCTGCTGATTTCTCTGGCAGTGCCTTCTTTCATTTTGTACCAATTCAAACATAAAATACTATAAATGGACACCAGCTTTATTGTTAAAATACTTTTGCAGGCTTTCATTTCAGAGTAAGGTTTTCTGTGTAAACATTGTATCATTAGCAATTCTTCAGCTAAATGCTAGACTGACTAGACAAGGTTTCAGTTGTTGGAGCATTCACCTAAGGAGTCATCCATTCATCCCTCTTATCCTATGTTTATAGGATGGTTTTAAGGGAATTATTGGGAGGTCAAAAGATTATTATACTGTGCGTAATCTAGGATGAGGTAGTAAAAATGTTGGCTGTTAGGCTTAGAGGCAAAGAACACAAAGATGCTGTGAAGTCTCTCCGGGCCACATGGACCTCAGGAATAATTTATAATGTGTATAAGGACAACAAAAGCCTGGATTATTTAGAATGTTATCAGAGCGGAACTGATGTGCAAGTAAAGGTGGCAAGGCAATCCAAGTCTGATCACCTCATAACCTTGTCGATGTTAGCAGGTTGTACTTCAACATCTGATTCACTGTGTTATAAGTATAACTTTTGTATTTTAATTTCTTTCCTTTGTGCATTGCAGTTTCTTTTATAACTGTAATGAACATGTAGACCTTGGAACCAGGCATCCTCTAGTTTCTGAGTATCAAAGGTCGAATCTATTGGAAATTAGTCACACTTATTATCAATTTTATCTCGATTTGTCACCTGCCATAGGATTCTGTATCTTGAAATTAGATGCCTTCTAATTCCCTGAGCTCCTGAGAAAGTTTGGATAGGAACAATTCCTTTTGCATGCCTCTTTTTTCATCTGCTCTTTTTCTTATAATTGCGTCACTTACAGTCAGCTTTTAACTTACAGGTCCGGATATCATCTTGAAGCCGCCAGTCCCGCCTCCAGGATCGGAAGCAATTGCACCTTACGTTGGGGCCAGGAGCGATGAAGGGCAATGAGGCACGGGGGCCAATCACTTATGAGGTTGTGGCAATGGGGAAGGTGGAGACGGCAATGTCAGCTGATGCTGTGGCAGATGCTGGTGCCATTTTTAATGGGCTCCCAGTCTTGCATTCAATGGTGCTGTCTGCAATGACAGGATTTGCAAAGTGCTAAAAGGCTGGAGCAATGGCAATAGTAGATCCCGGGTGGCCCGACGCTTTGGTGATGCCTTCCTCCAGGTGCTCTTACAAGCTGCCAGGGAAAGGCAGGAGATCCTCTTCCAGAGAGACGGGAAGAGGAGAGCTGGGAGACTGACCAAGCAAGCCTGGCTGCAGATTGTGGAGGAGGTCAGCAGCCATGGATACAGTGCCACTAGCAGCTCAATGACTTCATCTGGACAGCAAAGGTGAGTACCTCTTAAAGCCTTCAGCTCTTGGGCCATGCATTTGTCAGAGGAGGAGGAGGATACATTGGGTGGAGAGGGTGTGCCCACCCAGACATGGGCAAAGGGTTAGGGCATACAGACAAGCTGCCTGAGGCATGGTGAAATGGCGCTGAAAGGAGGTGGTTTATCATTAGAGACCCTCACGAGGTTCCCAGAAAGGGGCTGGTGAAGGAGACATCTGTATGCCCCATCTGTAACCGATGGACAAACACCATCATAAGTCTTGGGATTGTCCTGCGTTACTCCTTCTGTCTGCAGGAGAAGATAACTGCAGAAAGTGGGCCAAGACTGGCAATGGACTGCCAAATCTCCATGTCCTGAGCCCGATGGAGAAGGAAGACATGAAGCTGGCTGGACCACAGGATGGAAGAAATGTTATGGATGGAGAGACAGGGACACCTTCCCAAGATAGTGAGCACGGTCATCATGGGGCACAAGGGTACATTTGCTGCTCCTGAGGCATCCTGTGCCTACAGGGTTCCCAACTTCGGGCTGTGTGCTATGGCGCGAGGGGAGGAACTTGACCCTTCAATGTCTCTTTTTTTCTCATGCAGGTCATGTGGGACCTGGTCGAAGAACCTCCAAGGCTGAGGGAAAGCCTGCCACCTCTGAGAGGTAGGAAGGAGCCTCAGAGGGTCCAGCATCACCACCTCATCTCCTATAACATACACCAGCGTAGATACTCTCACTTCAGTGAGTATGTGCTCGCGGTTAGATTCGGGCACACAATCTGGTGTACAGAACACATGCGCCCGAGCAGCTAATGATGGCTGTGACAGCCCAGATCTCTGACATTTAGAGGACTGTGGGAGGCCAGGCCCATGCTGAGCCCTAGGCTCATGACGTGCCTCTGGCGTCAGCAGTATCACTGGAAATGCTGCAGATGCAGCAAGAGGTCAGGCAACCTCTGGAAGAGGCAATATGTGCCCAAGCATGGATGATGAAGGAGTCCATCCAGGCCTTGAGTGCTGCACTGTCTCTGACTGAGTGGTGTCCTCCTTTGAAAGTCCTCCTTTGAAGAGTCTTTTTCCTCGGATGAGGATGGCAAACACGAGGGGACATAGCTTTAAGTTGAGGGGTGAAAGATATAGGACAGATGTCGGAGGTAGTTTCTTTACGCAGAGAGTAGTAGGGGCGTGGAACGCCCTGCCTGCAACAGTAGTAGACTCGCCAACTTTAAGGGCATTTAAGTGGTCATTGGATAGACATATGGATGTAAATGGAATAGTGTAGGTCAGATGATCGGCGCAACATCGAGGGCCAAAGGGCCTGTACTGCGCTGTAATATTCTAATTCTAATTCTCATTCTAGTTGGCGGCTCTCCTAGAGAGCCACATCCAGCACAGTACTCAGTGTCTGCAGGATATTTGTGCAGACCTGCATACCCTCGTCTTGACCATGAGCTCGAGGCAGCAGTCACAAGGTGGGAGGGGGACAAGGGACCTGGAGTCAACACCAGGTCCTCTACCCTCTCCCGTCATCAGGGAGGCAGAAACTTGCTTTGCAAGAGACGAGGAGCAGCTGCCCACCACTGCTTGGGGCTCCTCTCAGGGTGCTCCTGGTGTGGCTAGCAGTTCCTCTGTGCACGCTTCCCAGGAAGTTGTCACGACACCAGGGCCTCCATCATCCCTGACGAGAGAGGGTGCTACTGCTTCTGTGCAGGAGGACCCCAACATGTCGGAGCCCACCAGGCCTAAGGCGTCCAGAGCATGACTGCCAAGATCACGCTAGCCAAGAGGCAGCAAGGTCAGCAGACTGCCTCTACCTCAGCTGACAGCACAAGGGGAGCATTGCACAGGGGTTCACACAAAAGAATGAAGAACAGCACCTAGAAGCAAGAGGTATTCGTGGGTGAATGTGTATTGTAGATGGAAAGGGTAGCAATTGCTGTCACGGTCATTCAAGAATTTCTTTCCAACAAACTAGATCACCTTCCTCTTCTGTAAGGCCTTTGGTGCTTCGTGAAGAGGCTTGAGGTGAGGGATCATGCTGCAATGGGTCAAGTCTGGAGCCTTGCCAGCTCAGTGCTGCACAACTGATCAATTACTGTTTTTTTCCTGAAGGAAAGAAGGTGACAACAGGGCTCCATAAAGGTAAGTCTTTATTAGTCAATATACAACTGGCTGTAAGGATCAAAGAAAATGCGAATGGATAAAGGTATCACATGCAGAGGAAGCATGCATCTCAATGCATCTCTGCTGTTGTCCCTGGGATACTTCATCTGGAAATGCTTGGTCAGATTCCTCCTCTGCATCCTCATTGTCCAAAGAGGCATCATGCTCCTCACATTCCTCACTGGCCAACGCCTCCACCTCTGTAGCATCAGGTTGTGCAGTGCACAGCAGACCACCTCGATAGGTGAAACCCTTACCGGAGCATACTGAAGGACTTCACCAGACCAATCTAGGCACCTGAATCTCATCTTGAGCAGACCAATGTCCTATGGTCGCATGCGTGTCCTGTGGCAAGTGTTGTATCCTCCTTAGCATCTGTGCATGGGTTCCTTGCAGACATCAGTAACCATGTGGGTAGTCCTTGTCTCAAAGGATCCATCCATGAAGGCGTGCAAGAGGCCAGAAAAGTTCTAACACCTGGGACTGCCTCAAAATGTAGGCATCGTGACAACTTCCTGGGAAGTGTGCACAGACCTGCGGGATCCATTTATGGTGGTCTCAGACTGGTTGTACATTGAGGGAGTGAAAGCCCTTACTGTTGATGAAGGCCTCTGGCTGGTGTTCAGGAGTCTTGATGGTCTCATACATGCAGTCAATGATACCCTGCACCTGGGGGAATCCAGTGAATGCCCTGAACCCAATGGACCTCTCAGCTTGACTGCTGAGATCCGTGCAGACATGTACATAGTTTCTGGCCCTCCTGCAAAGGGCGTTGGTGACCTCCTTGATGCACTGATGGCCCACTAGAGTGAGACTCTATACTGAGTATTAGGATGGACGTGTAGTGAAGGAGTGTGTCTCTATACTGAGTATTAGGATGGACGTGTAGTGAAGGAGTGTGTCTCTATACTGGGTATTAGGATGGCCCTGTAGTGAAGGAATGTGTCTCTATACTGGGTATTTGGATGGACATGTAGTGAAGGAGTGTGTCTCTATACTGAGTATTAAATGGACGTGTAGTGAAGGAGTGAGACTCTATACTGAGTATTAGGATGGACGTGTAGTGAAGGAGTGTGTCTCTGTACTGAGTATTAGGATGGACGTGTAGTGAAGGTGTGTGTCTCTATACTGAGTATTAGGATGGACGTGTAGTGAAGGAGTGTGTCTCTGTACTGAGTATTAGGATGGACGTGTAGTGAAGGTGTGTGTCTCTATACTGAGTATTAGGATGGACGTGTAGTGAAGGAGTGTGTCTCTGTACTGAGTATTAGGATGGACGTGTAGTGAAGGAGTGTGTCTCTATACTGGGTATTAGGATGGACGTGTAGTGAAGGAGTGAGACTCTATACTGAGTATTAGGATGGACGTGTAGTGAAGGAGTGTGTCTCCATACTGAGTATTAGGATGGACGTGTAGTGAAGGAGTGTATCTCTATACTGGGTATTAGGATGGCCCTGCAGTGAAGGCGTGTTTCTCTATACTGAGTATTAGGATGGACGTGTAGTGAAGGAGTGAGACTCTATACTGAGTATTAGGATGGACGTGTAGTGAAGGAGTGCGTCTCGATACTGAGTATTAGGATGGACGTGTAGTGAAGGAGTGTGTCTCTATACTGGGTATTAGGATGGCCCTGTAGTGAAGGAATGTGTCTCTATACTGGGTATTAGGATGGACGTGTAGTGAAGGAGTGTGTCTCCATACTGGGTACTGGAAGGACGTGCAGTGAAGGAGTGTGTCTCTCTATTGGGTATTAGGATGGACCTGTTGTGAAGGAGTGTGTCTCTGTTTTGGTTATTACGATGGGCGTGCAATGATGGAATGTGTCTCCATACTGGGGACTGGAAGGATGTGCAGTGAAGGAGTGTGTCTCTATACTGAGTATTAGGAAGGACCTGTGGTGAAGGAGTGAGTCTTTACAGTGGGAAGTAGGATGAACGCGTAGTGAAGGAGTGTGTCCCTATACTGGGTATTAGGATGGACGTTTAGTGAAGGAGTGTGTCTCTATATTGGGTATTAGGATGGACATGTAGTGAAGGAGTGTGTCTCTATATTGGGTATTAGGATGGACCTGTGGTGAAGGAGTGTGTCTCTATACTGAGTATTAGGATGGACGTGTAGTGAAGGAGTGTGTCTCTATACTGAGTATTAGGATGAACGCGTAGTGAAGGAGTGTGTCCCTATACTGGGTATTAGGATGGACGTTTAGTGAAGGAGTGTGTCTCTATATTGGGTATTAGGATGGACATGTAGTGAAGGAGTGTGTCTCTATACTGGGTATTAGGATGGACCTGTGGTGAAGGAGTGTGTCTCTATACTGAGTATTAGGATGGACATGTAGTGAAGGAGTGTGTCTCTATATTGGGTATTAGGATGGACGTGTAGTGAAGGAGTGTGTCTCTATACTGAGTATTAGGATGGACGTGTAGTGAAGGAGTGTGTCTCTATATTGGGTATTAGGATGGACGTGTAGTGAAGGAGTGTGTCTCTCTACTGAGTATTAGGATGGACATGTAGTGAAGGAGTGTGTCTCTATACTGAGTATTAGGATGGACGTGTAGTGAAGGAGTGTGTCTCTGTACTGAGTATTAGGATGGACATGTAGTGAAGGAGTGTGTCTCTATACTGAGTATTAGGATGGACGTGTAGTGAAGGAGTGTGTCTCTATATTGGGTATTAGGATGGACGTGTAGTGAAGGAGTGTGTCTCTCTACTGAGTATTAGGATGGACGTGTAGTGAAGGAGTGTGTCTCTATATTGGGTATTAGGATGGACGTGTAGTGAAGGAGTGTGTCTCTATACTGAGTATTAGGATGGACGTGTAGTGAAGGAGTGTGTCTCTATATTGGGTATTAGGATGGACGTGTAGTGAAGGAGTGTGTCTCTCTACTGAGTATTAGGATGGACGTGTAGTGAAGGAGTGTGTCTCCGTACTGAGTATTAGGATGGACGTGTAGTGAAGGAGTGTGTCTCTAAACTGAGTATTAGGATGGACGTGTAGTGAAGGAGTGTGTCTCTCTACTGAGTATTAGGATGGACGTGCAGTGAAGGAGTGTGTCTCTGTACTGAGTATTAGGATGGACGTGTAGTGAAGGAGTGTGTCGCTATATTGGGTATTAGGAAGGACCTGTGGTGAAGGAGTGTGTCTCTATATTGGGTATTAGGACGGACGTGTAGTGAAGGAGTGAGTCTCTATACTGGGTATTAGGATGTATGAGTAGTGAAGGAGTGTGTCTCTATATTGGGTATTAGGATGGATGTGTAGTGAAGGAGTGTGTCTCTATATTGGGTATTAGGATGTACGAGTAGTGAAGGAGTGTGTCTCTATATTGGGTATTAGGATGGACGTGTAGTGAAGGAGTGTATCTCTCTACTGGGTATTAGGATGGACGAGTAGTGAAGGAGTGTGTCTCTATATTGGGTATTAGGATGGACATGTAATGAAGGAGTGTGTCTCTATATTGGGTTTTCGGATTTACGTGTAGTGAAGGAGTGTGTCTCTATTTTGGGTATTAGGATGGACATGTAATGAAGGAGTGTGTCTCTATACTGAGTATTAGGATGGACGTGTAGTGAAGGAGTGTGTCTCTATATTGGGTGTTAGGAAGGACCTGTGGTGAAGGAGTGTGTCTCTATACTGAGTATTAGGATGGACGTGTAGTGAAGGAGTGTGTCTCTATACTGAGTATTCGGATGGACATGTAGTGAAGGAGTGTGTCTCTATACTGAGTATTAGGATGGACGTGTAGTGAAGGAGTGTGTCTCTATATTGGGTATTAGGATGGACGTGTAGTGAAGGAGTGTGTCTCTATACTGAGTATTAGGATGGACGTGTAGTGAAGGAGTGTGTCTCTGTACTGAGTATTAGGATGGACGTGTAGTGAAGGAGTGTGTCTCTATACTGAGTATTCGGATGGACGTGTTGTGAAGGAGTGTGTCTCTATACTGAGTATTAGGATGGACGTGTAGTGAAGGAGTGTGTCTCTATACTGAGTATTAGGATGGACATGTAGTGAAGGAGTGTGTCTCTATACTGAGTATTAGGATGGACATGTAGTGAAGGAGTGTGTCTCTATACTGAGTATTAGGATGGACGTGTAGTGAAGGAGTGTGTCTCTGTACTGAGTATTAGGATGGACATGAAGTGAAGGAGTGTGTCTCTATACTGAGTATTAAATGGACGTGTAGTGAAGGAGTGTGTCTCTGTACTGAGTATTAGGATGGACGTGTAGTGAAGGTGTGTGTCTCTATACTGAGTATTAGGATGGACGTGTAGTGAAGGAGTGTGTCTCTGTACTGAGTATTAGGATGGACGTGTAGTGAAGGAGTGTGTCTCTATACTGAGTATTAGGATGGACGTGTAGTGAAGGAGTGTGTCTCTGTACTGAGTATTAGGATGGACGTGTAGTGAAGGAGTGTGTCTCTATACTGAGTATTAGGATGGACATGTAGTGAAGGAGTGTGTCTCTATACTGAGTATTAGGATGGACATGTAGTGAAGGAGTGTGTCTCTATACTGAGTATTAGGATGGACGTGTAGTGAAGGAGTGTGTCTCTCTACTGAGTATTAGGATGGACGTGTAGTGAAGGAGTGTGTCTCTGTACTGAGTATTAGGATGGACGTGTAGTGAAGGAGTGTGTCTCTATACTGAGTATTAGGATGGACGTGTAGTGAAGGAGTGTGTCTCTATACTGAGTATTAGGATGGACGTGTAGTGAAGGAGTGTGTCTCTATTTTGGGTATTAGGATGGACATGTAGTGAAGGAGTGTGTCTCTATACTGAGTATTAGGATGGACGTGTAGTGAAGGAGTGTGTCTCTACACTGAGTATTAGGATGGACATGTAGTGAAGGATTGTGTCTCTATTTTGGGTATTAGGATGGACATGTAGTGAAGGAGTGTGTCTCTATACTGAGTATTAGGATGGACGTGTAGTGAAGGAGTGTGTCTCTATATTGAGTATTAGGATGGACATGTAGTGAAGGAGTGTGTCTCTATTTTGGGTATTAGGATGGACGTGTAGTGAAGGAGTGTGTCTCTATATTGAGTATTAGGATGGACATGTAGTGAAGGGGTGTGTCTCTATACTGAGTATTAGGATGGACATGTAGTGAAGGAGTGTGTCTCTATTTTGGGTATTAGGATGGACATGTAGTGAAGGAGTGTGTCTCTATACTGAGTATTAGGATGGACGTGTAGTGAAGGAGTGTGTCTCTATACTGAGTATTAGGATGGACATGTAGTGAAGGAGTGTGTCTCTATTTTGGGTATTAGGATGGACATGTAGTGAAGGAGTGTGTCTCTATACTGAGTATTAGGATGGACGTGTAGTGAAGGAGTGTGTCTCTATACTGAGTATTAGGATGGACGTGTAGTGAAGGAGTGTGTCTCTATACTGGGTATTAGGATGGCCCTGTAGTGAAGGAATGTGTCTCTATACTGGGTATTTGGATGGACATGTAGTGAAGGAGTGTGTCTCTATACTGAGTATTAAATGGACGTGTAGTGAAGGAGTGAGACTCTATACTGAGTATTAGGATGGACGTGTAGTGAAGGAGTGTGTCTCTGTACTGAGTATTAGGATGGACGTGTAGTGAAGGTGTGTGTCTCTATACTGAGTATTAGGATGGACGTGTAGTGAAGGAGTGTGTCTCTGTACTGAGTATTAGGATGGACGTGTAGTGAAGGTGTGTGTCTCTATACTGAGTATTAGGATGGACGTGTAGTGAAGGAGTGTGTCTCTGTACTGAGTATTAGGATGGACGTGTAGTGAAGGAGTGTGTCTCTATACTGGGTATTAGGATGGACGTGTAGTGAAGGAGTGAGACTCTATACTGAGTATTAGGATGGACGTGTAGTGAAGGAGTGTGTCTCCATACTGAGTATTAGGATGGACGTGTAGTGAAGGAGTGTGTCTCTATACTGGGTATTAGGATGGACGTGTAGTGAAGGAGTGAGACTCTATACTGAGTATTAGGATGGACGTGTAGTGAAGGAGTGCGTCTCGATACTGAGTATTAGGATGGACGTGTAGTGAAGGAGTGTGTCTCTATACTGGGTATTAGGATGGCCCTGCAGTGAAGGCGTGTTTCTCTATACTGAGTATTAGGATGGACGTGTAGTGAAGGAGTGAGACTCTATACTGAGTATTAGGATGGACGTGTAGTGAAGGAGTGCGTCTCGATACTGAGTATTAGGATGGACGTGTAGTGAAGGAGTGTGTCTCTATACTGGGTATTAGGATGGCCCTGCAGTGAAGGCGTGTTTCTCTATACTGAGTATTAGGATGGACGTGTAGTGAAGGAGTGAGACTCTATACTGAGTATTAGGATGGACGTGTAGTGAAGGAGTGCGTCTCGATACTGAGTATTAGGATGGACGTGTAGTGAAGGAGTGTGTCTCTATACTGGGTATTAGGATGGCCCTGTAGTGAAGGAATGTGTCTCTGTACTGGGTATTAGGATGGACGTGTAGTGAAGGAGTGTGTCTCCATACTGGGTACTGGAAGGACGTGCAGTGAAGGAGTGTGTCTCTCTATTGGGTATTAGGATGGACCTGTTGTGAAGGAGTGTGTCTCTGTTTTGGTTATTACGATGGGCGTGCAATGATGGAATGTGTCTCCATACTGGGGACTGGAAGGATGTGCAGTGAAGGAGTGTGTCTCTATACTGAGTATTAGGAAGGACCTGTGGTGAAGGAGTGAGTCTTTACAGTGGGAAGTAGGATGAACGCGTAGTGAAGGAGTGTGTCCCTATACTGGGTATTAGGATGGACGTTTAGTGAAGGAGTGTGTCTCTATATTGGGTATTAGGATGGACATGTAGTGAAGGAGTGTGTCTCTATATTGGGTATTAGGATGGACCTGTGGTGAAGGAGTGTGTCTCTATACTGAGTATTAGGATGGACGTGTAGTGAAGGAGTGTGTCTCTATACTGAGTATTAGGATGGACATGTAGTGAAGGAGTGTGTCTCTATACTGAGTATTAGGATGGACGTGTAGTGAAGGAGTGTGTCTCTCTACTGAGTATTAGGATGGACGTGTAGTGAAGGAGTGTGTCTCTGTACTGAGTATTAGGATGGACGTGTAGTGAAGGAGTGTGTCTCTATACTGAGTATTAGGATGGACGTGTAGTGAAGGAGTGTGTCTCTATACTGAGTATTAGGATGGACGTGTAGTGAAGGAGTGTGTCTCTATTTTGGGTATTAGGATGGACATGTAGTGAAGGAGTGTGTCTCTATACTGAGTATTAGGATGGACGTGTAGTGAAGGAGTGTGTCTCTACACTGAGTATTAGGATGGACATGTAGTGAAGGATTGTGTCTCTATTTTGGGTATTAGGATGGACATGTAGTGAAGGAGTGTGTCTCTATACTGAGTATTAGGATGGACGTGTAGTGAAGGAGTGTGTCTCTATATTGAGTATTAGGATGGACATGTAGTGAAGGAGTGTGTCTCTATTTTGGGTATTAGGATGGACGTGTAGTGAAGGAGTGTGTCTCTATATTGAGTATTAGGATGGACATGTAGTGAAGGGGTGTGTCTCTATACTGAGTATTAGGATGGACATGTAGTGAAGGAGTGTGTCTCTATTTTGGGTATTAGGATGGACATGTAGTGAAGGAGTGTGTCTCTATACTGAGTATTAGGATGGACGTGTAGTGAAGGAGTGTGTCTCTATACTGAGTATTAGGATGGACATGTAGTGAAGGAGTGTGTCTCTATTTTGGGTATTAGGATGGACATGTAGTGAAGGAGTGTGTCTCTATACTGAGTATTAGGATGGACGTGTAGTGAAGGAGTGTGTCTCTATACTGGGTATTAGGATGGCCCTGTAGTGAAGGAATGTGTCTCTATACTGGGTATTTGGATGGACATGTAGTGAAGGAGTGTGTCTCTATACTGAGTATTAAATGGACGTGTAGTGAAGGAGTGAGACTCTATACTGAGTATTAGGATGGACGTGTAGTGAAGGAGTGTGTCTCTGTACTGAGTATTCGGATGGACGTGTAGTGAAGGTGTGTGTCTCTATACTGAGTATTAGGATGGACGTGTAGTGAAGGAGTGTGTCTCTGTACTGAGTATTAGGATGGACGTGTAGTGAAGGAGTGTGTCTCTATACTGGGTATTAGGATGGACGTGTAGTGAAGGAGTGAGACTCTATACTGAGTATTAGGATGGACGTGTAGTGAAGGAGTGTGTCTCCATACTGAGTATTAGGATGGACGTGTAGTGAAGGAGTGTGTCTCTATACTGGGTATTAGGATGGCCCTGCAGTGAAGGCGTGTTTCTCTATACTGAGTATTAGGATGGACGTGTAGTGAAGGAGTGAGACTCTATACTGAGTATTAGGATGGACGTGTAGTGAAGGAGTGCGTCTCGATACTGAGTATTAGGATGGACGTGTAGTGAAGGAGTGTGTCTCTATACTGGGTATTAGGATGGCCCTGTAGTGAAGGAATGTGTCTCTATACTGGGTATTAGGATGGACGTGTAGTGAAGGAGTGTGTCTCCATACTGGGTACTGGAAGGACGTGCAGTGAAGGAGTGTGTCTCTCTATTGGGTATTAGGATGGACCTGTTGTGAAGGAGTGTGTCTCTGTTTTGGTTATTACGATGGGCGTGCAATGATGGAATGTGTCTCCATACTGGGGACTGGAAGGATGTGCAGTGAAGGAGTGTGTCTCTATACTGAGTATTAGGAAGGACCTGTGGTGAAGGAGTGAGTCTTTACAGTGGGAAGTAGGATGAACGCGTAGTGAAGGAGTGTGTCCCTATACTGGGTATTAGGATGGACGTTTAGTGAAGGAGTGTGTCTCTATATTGGGTATTAGGATGGACATGTAGTGAAGGAGTGTGTCTCTATATTGGGTATTAGGATGGACCTGTGGTGAAGGAGTGTGTCTCTATACTGAGTATTAGGATGGACGTGTAGTGAAGGAGTGTGTCTCTATACTGAGTATTAGGATGAACGCGTAGTGAAGGAGTGTGTCCCTATACTGGGTATTAGGATGGACGTTTAGTGAAGGAGTGTGTCTCTATATTGGGTATTAGGATGGACATGTAGTGAAGGAGTGTGTCTCTATACTGGGTATTAGGATGGACGTGTAGTGAAGGAGTGTGTCTCTATATTGGGTATTAGGATGGACGTGTAGTGAAGGAGTGTGTCTCTATACTGAGTATTAGGATGGACGTGTAGTGAAGGAGTGTGTCTCTATACTGGGTATTAGGATGGACGTGTAGTGAAGGAGTGTGTCTCTATATTGGGTATTAGGACGGACGTGTAGTGAAGGAGTGTGTCTCTATATTGGGTATTAGGATGGACGTGTAGTGAAGGAGTGTGTCTCTATACTGAGTATTAGGATGGACGTGTAGTGAAGGAGTGTGTCTCTATATTGGGTATTAGGATGGACGTGTAGTGAAGGAGTGTGTCTCTCTACTGAGTATTAGGATGGACGTGTAGTGAAGGAGTGTGTCTCTATATTGGGTATTAGGATGGACGTGTAGTGAAGGAGTGTGTCTCTATACTGAGTATTAGGATGGACGTGTAGTGAAGGAGTGTGTCTCTATATTGGGTATTAGGATGGACGTGTAGTGAAGGAGTGTGTCTCTCTACTGAGTATTAGGATGGACGTGTAGTGAAGGAGTGTGTCTCCGTACTGAGTATTAGGATGGACGTGTAGTGAAGGAGTGTGTCTCTAAACTGAGTATTAGGATGGACGTGTAGTGAAGGAGTGTGTCTCTCTACTGAGTATTAGGATGGACGTGCAGTGAAGGAGTGTGTCTCTGTACTGAGTATTAGGATGGACGTGTAGTGAAGGAGTGTGTCGCTATATTGGGTATTAGGAAGGACCTGTGGTGAAGGAGTGTGTCTCTATATTGGGTATTAGGACGGACGTGTAGTGAAGGAGTGTGTCTCTATACTGGGTATTAGGATGTATGAGTAGTGAAGGAGTGTGTCTCTATATTGGGTATTAGGATGGATGTGTAGTGAAGGAGTGTGTCTCTATATTGGGTATTAGGATGTACGAGTAGTGAAGGAGTGTGTCTCTATATTGGGTATTAGGATGGACGTGTAGTGAAGGAGTGTATCTCTCTACTGGGTATTAGGATGGACGAGTAGTGAAGGAGTGTGTCTCTATATTGGGTATTAGGATGGACATGTAATGAAGGAGTGTGTCTCTATATTGGGTTTTCGGATTTACGTGTAGTGAAGGAGTGTGTCTCTATTTTGGGTATTAGGATGGACATGTAATGAAGGAGTGTGTCTCTATACTGAGTATTAGGATGGACGTGTAGTGAAGGAGTGTGTCTCTATTTTGGGTATTAGGATGGACATGTAGTGAAGGAGTGTGTCTCTATACTGAGTATTAGGATGGACGTGTAGTGAAGGAGTGTGTCTCTATATTGGGTGTTAGGAAGGACCTGTGGTGAAGGAGTGTGTCTCTAGACTGAGTATTAGGATGGACGTGTAGTGAAGGAGTGTGTCTCTATACTGAGTATTAGGATGGACATGTAGTGAAGGAGTGTGTCTCTATACTGAGTATTAGGATGAACGTGTAGTGAAAGAGTGTGTCTCTATATTGGGTATTAGGATGGACGTGTAGTGAAGGAGTGTGTCTCTATACTGAGTATTAGGATGGACGTGTAGTGAAGGAGTGTGTCTCTGTACTGAGTATTAGGATGGACGTGTAGTGAAGGAGTGTGTCTCTATACTGAGTATTCGGATGGACGTGTTGTGAAGGAGTGTGTCTCTATACTGAGTATTAGGATGGACGTGTAGTGAAGGAGTGTGTCTCTATACTGAGTATTAGGATGGACATGTAGTGAAGGAGTGTGTCTCTATACTGAGTATTAGGATGGACATGTAGTGAAGGAGTGTGTCTCTATACTGAGTATTAGGATGGACATGTAGTGAAGGAGTGTGTCTCTATACTGAGTATTAGGATGGACGTGTAGTGAAGGAGTGTGTCTCTGTACTGAGTATTAGGATGGACATGAAGTGAAGGAGTGTGTCTCTATACTGAGTATTAAATGGACGTGTAGTGAAGGAGTGTGTCTCTGTACTGAGTATTAGGATGGACGTGTAGTGAAGGTGTGTGTCTCTATACTGAGTATTAGGATGGACGTGTAGTGAAGGAGTGTGTCTCTGTACTGAGTATTAGGATGGACGTGTAGTGAAGGAGTGTGTCTCTATACTGAGTATTAGGATGGACGTGTAGTGAAGGAGTGTGTCTCTGTACTGAGTATTAGGATGGACGTGTAGTGAAGGAGTGTGTCTCTATACTGAGTATTAGGATGGACATGTAGTGAAGGAGTGTGTCTCTATACTGAGTATTAGGATGGACATGTAGTGAAGGAGTGTGTCTCTATACTGAGTATTAGGATGGACGTGTAGTGAAGGAGTGTGTCTCTCTACTGAGTATTAGGATGGACGTGTAGTGAAGGAGTGTGTCTCTGTACTGAGTATTAGGATGGACGTGTAGTGAAGGAGTGTGTCTCTATACTGAGTATTAGGATGGACGTGTAGTGAAGGAGTGTGTCTCTATACTGAGTATTAGGATGGACGTGTAGTGAAGGAGTGTGTCTCTATTTTGGGTATTAGGATGGACATGTAGTGAAGGAGTGTGTCTCTATACTGAGTATTAGGATGGACGTGTAGTGAAGGAGTGTGTCTCTACACTGAGTATTAGGATGGACATGTAGTGAAGGAGTGTGTCTCTATTTTGGGTATTAGGATGGACATGTAGTGAAGGAGTGTGTCTCTATACTGAGTATTAGGATGGACGTGTAGTGAAGGAGTGTGTCTCTATATTGAGTATTAGGATGGACATGTAGTGAAGGAGTGTGTCTCTATTTTGGGTATTAGGATGGACGTGTAGTGAAGGAGTGTGTCTCTATATTGAGTATTAGGATGGACATGTAGTGAAGGAGTGTGTCTCTATACTGAGTATTAGGATGGACATGTAGTGAAGGAGTGTGTCTCTATTTTGGGTATTAGGATGGACATGTAGTGAAGGAGTGTGTCTCTATACTGAGTATTAGGATGGACGTGTAGTGAAGGAGTGTGTCTCTATACTGAGTATTAGGATGGACATGTAGTGAAGGAGTGTGTCTCTATTTTGGGTATTAGGATGGACGTGTAGTGAAGGAGTGTGTCTCTATACTGAGTATTAGGATGGACATGTAGTGAAGGAGTGTGTCTCTATTTTGGGTATTAGGATGGACATGTAGTGAAGGAGTGTGTCTCTATACTGAGTATTAGGATGGACGTGTAGTGAAGGAGTGTGTCTCTATACTGAGTATTAGGATGGACGTGTAGTGAAGGAGTGTGTCTCTATACTGAGTATTAGGATGGACGTGTAGTAAAGGAGTGTGTCTCTATACTGAGTATTAGGATGGACATGTAGTGAAGGACTGTGTCTCTATACTGAGTATTAGGATGGACGTGTAGTGAAGGAGTGTGTCTCTATACTGAGTATTAAATGGACGTGTAGTGAAGGAGTGTGTCTCTGTACTGAGTATTAGGATGGACGTGTAGTGAAGGTGTGTGTCTCTATACTGAGTATTAGGATGGACGTGTAGTGAAGGAGTGTGTCTCTGTACTGAGTATTAGGATGGACGTGTAGTGAAGGAGTGTGTCTCTATACTGAGTATTAGGATGGACGTGTAGTGAAGGAGTGTGTCTCTGTACTGAGTATTAGGATGGACGTGTAGTGAAGGAGTGTGTCTCTATACTGAGTATTAGGATGGACATGTAGTGAAGGAGTGTGTCTCTATACTGAGTATTAGGATGGACATGTAGTGAAGGAGTGTGTCTCTATATTGGGTATTAGGATGGATGTGTAGTGAAGGAGTGTGTCTCTATACTGAGTATTAGGATGGACATGTAGTGAAGGAGTGTGTCTCTATTTTGGGTATTAGGATGGACGTGTAGTGAAGGAGTGTGTCTCTATATTGGGTATTAGGATGGATGTGTAGTGAAGGAGTGTGTCTCTATACTGAGTATTAGGATGGACGTGTAGTGAAGGAGTGTGTCTCTATATTGGGTATTAGGATGGATGTGTAGTGAAGGAGTGTGTCTCTATATTGGGTATTAGGATGTACGAGTAGTGAAGGAGTGTGTCTCTATATTGGGTATTAGGATGGACGTGTAGTGAAGGAGTGTGTCTCTCTACTGGGTATTAGGATGGACGAGTAGTGAAGGAGTGTGTCTCTATATTGAGTATTAGGACGGACGTGTAGTGAAGGAGTGTGTCTCTATATTGGGTATTAGGATGGACGTGTAGTGAAGGAGTGTGTCTCTATACTGAGTATTAGGATGGACATGTAGTGAAGGAGTGTGTCTCTATACTGAGTATTAGGATGGACGTGTAGTGAAGGAGTGTGTCTCTATATTGGGTATTAGGAAGGACCTGTGGTGAAGGAGTGTGTCTCTATACTGAGTATTAGGATGGACATGTAGTGAAGGAGTGTGTCTCTATACTGAGTATTAGGATGGACGTGTAGTGAAGGAGTGTGTCTCTATATTGGGTATTAGGAAGGACCTGTGGTGAAGGAGTGTGTCTCTGTACTGAGTATTAGGATGGACGTGTAGTGAAGGAGTGTATCTCTATATTGGGTATTAGGATGGACGTGTAGTGAAGGAGTGTGTCTCTATATTGAGTATTAGGATGGACATGTAGTGAAGGAGTGTGTCTCTATACTGAGTATTAGGATGGACGTGTAGTGAAGGAGTGTATCTCTATATTGGGTATTAGGATGGACGTGTAGTGAAGGAGTGTGTCTCTATACTGAGTATTAGGATGGACGTGTAGTGAAGGAGTGTGTCTCTGTACTGAGTATTAGGATGGACGTGTAGTGAAGGAGTGTGTCTCTATACTGAGTATTCGGTTGGACGTGTTGTGAAGGAGTGTGTCTCTATACTGAGTATTAGGATGGACGTGTAGTGAAGGAGTGTGTCTCTATACTGAGTATTAGGATGGACGTGTAGTGAAGGAGTGTGTCTCTATACTGAGTATTAGGATGGACATGTCGTGAAGGAGTGTGTCTCTATACTGAGTATTAGGATGGACATGTAGTGAAGGAGTGTGTCTCTATACTGAGTATTAGGATGGACATGTAGTGAAGGAGTGTGTCTCTATACTGAGTATTAGGATGGACGTGTAGTGAAGGAGTGTGTCTCTGTACTGAGTATTAGGATGGACATGTAGTGAAGGAGTGTGTCTCTATACTGAGTATTAAATGGACGTGTAGTGAAGGAGTGTGTCTCTGTACTGAGTATTAGGATGGACGTGTAGTGAAGGTGTGTGTCTCTATACTGAGTATTAGGATGGACGTGTAGTGAAGGAGTGTGTCTCTGTACTGAGTATTAGGATGGACGTGTAGTGAAGGAGTGTGTCTCTATACTGAGTATTAGGATGGACATGTAGTGAAGGAGTGTGTCTCTATACTGAGTATTAGGATGGACGTGTAGTGAAGGAGTGTGTCTCTATACTGAGTATTAGGATGGACATGTAGTGAAGGAGTGTGTCTCTATACTGAGCATTAGGATGGACGTGTAGTGAAGGAGTGTGTCTCTATACTGAGTATTAGGATGGACGTGTAGTGAAGGAGTGTGTCTCTGTACTGAGTATTAGGATGGACGTGTAGTGAAGGAGTGTGTCTCTATACTGAGTATTAGGATGGACGTGTAGTGAAGGAGTGTGTCTCTATACTGAGTATTAGGATGGACATGTAGTGAAGGAGTGTGTCTCTATACTGAGTATTAGGATGGACATGTAGTGAAGGAGTGTGTCTCTATACTGAGTATTAGGATGGACGTGTAGCGAAGGAGTGTGTCTCTATACTGAGTATTAGGATGGACGTGTAGTGAAGGAGTGTGTCTCTATACTGAGTATTAGGATGGACGTGTAGTGAAGGAGTGTGTCTCTATACTGAGTATTAGGATGGACGTGTAGTGAAGGAGTGTGTCTCTGTACTGAGTATTAGGATGGACGTGTAGTGAAGGAGTGTGTCTCTATACTGAGTATTAGGATGGACATGTAGTGAAGGAGTGTGTCTCTGTTTTGGGTATTAGGATGGACGTGTAGTGAAGGAGTGTGTCTCTAAACTGAGTATTAGGATGGACGTGTAGTGAAGGAGTGTGGCTCTGTACTGAGTATTAGGATGGACGTGTAGTGAAGGAGTGTGTCTCTGTACTGAGTATTAGGATGGACGTGTAGTGAAGGAGTGTGTCTCTGTACTGAGTATTAGGATGGACGTGTAGTGAAGGAGTGTGTCTCTGTACTGAGTATTAGGATGGACGTGTAGTGAAGGAGTGTGTCTCTATACTGAGTATTAGGATGGACGTGTAGTGAAGGAGTGTGTCTCTATACTGAGTATTAGGATGGACGTGTAGTGAAGGAGTGTGTCTCTGTACTGAGTATTAGGATGGACGTGTAGTGAAGGAGTGTGTCTCTATACTGAGTATTAGGATGGACGTGTAGTGAAGGAGTGTGTCTCTATACTGAGTATTAGGATGGACGTGTAGTGAAGGAGTGTGTCTCTGTACTGAGTATTAGGATGGACGTGTAGTGAAGGAGTGTGTCTCTATACTGAGTATTAGGATGGACGTGTAGTGAAGGAGTGTGTCTCTATACTGAGTATTAGGATGGACGTGTAGTGAAGGAGTGTGTCTCTATACTGAGTATTAGGATGGACGTGTAGTGAAGGAGTGTGTCTCTATACTGAGTATTAGGATGGACGTGTAGTGAAGGAGTGTGTCTCTATACTGAGTATTAGGATGGACGTGTAGTGAAGGAGTGTGTCTCTATACTGAGTATTAGGATGGACGTGTAGTGAAGGAGTGTGTCTCTATACTGAGTATTAGGATGGACGTGTAGTGAAGGAGTGTGTCTCTGTACTGAGTATTAGGATGGACATGTAGTGAAGGAGTGTGTCTCTATACTGAGTATTAGGATGGACGTGTAGTGAAGGAGTGTGTCTCTATACTGAGTATTAGGATGGACGTGTAGTGAAGGAGTGTGTCTCTGTACTGAGTATTAGGATGGACATGTAGTGAAGGAGTGTGTCTCTATACTGAGTATTAGGATGGACGTGTAGTGAAGGAGTGTGTCTCTATATTGGGTATTAGGAAGGACCTGTGGTGAAGGAGTGTGTCTCTATATTGGGTATTAGGACGGACGTGTAGTGAAGGAGTGTGTCTCTATACTGGGTATTAGGATGGACGTGTAGTGAAGGAGTGTGTCTCTATACTGAGTATTAGGATGGACGTGTAGTGAAGGAGTGTGTCTCTATATTGGGTATTAGGACGGACGTGTAGTGAAGGAGTGTGTCTCTATATTGGGTATTAGGAAGGACCTGTGGTGAAGGAGTGTGTCTCTATATTGGGTATTAGGACGGACGTGTAGTGAAGGAGTGTGTCTCTATACTGAGTATTAGGATGGACGTGTAGTGAAGGAGTGTGTCTCTATACTGAGTATTAGGATGGACGTGTAGTGAAGGAGTGTGTCTCTATACTGAGTATTAGGATGGACGTGTAGTGAAGGAGTGTGTCTCTGTACTGAGTATTAGGATGGACATGTAGTGAAGGAGTGTGTCTCTATACTGAGTATTAGGATGGACGTGTAGTGAAGGAGTGTGTCTCTATCCTGAGTATTAGGATGGACGTGTAGTGAAGGAGTGTGTCTCTATTTTGGGTATTAGGATGGACATGTAGTGAAGGAGTGTGTCTCTATACTGGGTATTAGGATGGACGTGTAGTGAAGGAGTGTGTCTCTATACTGAGTATTAGGATGGACGTGTAGTGAAGGAGTGTGTCTCTATACTGAGTATTTGGATGGACATGTAGTGAAGGAGTGTGTCTCTATACTGAGTATTAGGATGGACGTGTAGTGAAGGAGTGTGTCTCTATACTGAGTATTAGGATGGACGTGTAGTGAAGGTTTGTTGTCTCTCTACTGGGTATTCTTTTGAGTATGTATTGAAGGAATGTGTTTCTGTGCTGTCTACCGTGTCCTCAAGAGAGTTCAATTATTTTTGGTTACATTTTCATGAAACGTTTGTGAAGTAACGGGTCAAAAAATAGACCATTGTTGAATTGCTGTATTGATTTTGTTAAGCTGTTTGTCCACATTTATCATTTTAATGCATTGTGTCACATGAAGAATGATGATCGTGTTGTGAAGAATTTTTCTGGGGTAATATTACTGCAGACTGTTTGGCAGCAGTTATCTGTGCTGTTGCTATGGTTACATCAGGTTCTCCCTGGTAATTTGAGTACCTGGAGAACAGTTTGTTTCTAAACCTGATATCAGACTTCCAGATAAGTAATTCTGATTGAGTTTTAAATACATGAAAGTGCATTCAATTGTGTATTCTATGTAGACATAACATCATAAATCACATTGTGTTCCCAGCCTCATCATTCCTGTAAATTGATTTTGTGGGGAAGGTCTTGATGCAACATTTACAAAATTATTGATTCTCTTTGTTTTAACATTTTGTGAACATAGCCTGGATTTTGTGATCCAGGTTTTACCCAGTGTTATTCACTGCTGTTCCAATCTTCGGACCTTATTAGTACTTGTTGCTTGACTGCCAGAGATTGAGACAGCTATATAGAACAATAACGTGTTGTCCCTTTACCCCTGTTGTTTCACAAGCAAATGGTGCTGCAGCCACAGTGTGAATACCTGACAACTCTCCACTCATTTGATCCTGGCTTCTTGTTATTGCCCCTGTCCTTTCGCCCCAGCATTTGGAGTCATTCCTTCAGCCTTTTATGTCCTAAGCTCTGGAATTCCCTCCCTAAGTCTCTCTGCATCTCCACCCCCTTATAAATACACTGCAGTACCAAATTCTTGGCCAGCCCCACAGATATCTCAACATCCATTTTTGTCTGATAATGCTTCTATGCCGCACCTTGGCACTTTTCACTATATTATAGGACTGTATGGTCACGAAAACATGCCAGGTCGCAGGTTGTTTCTTTTTCAATCTACCAGCTGGAAACCTGAATATTAAACTGGTGGAGACAAAGCACTCAAACTTTGCAAGCTTCGAACTCTGTCTGCTGACTGTGATGACTTACTTAAGCCTTACGGGGGAGCTATTGTGTGTAGAGAACGTTCCGAAAGAACAGACAAAAACCTCCTTCAGCTACGCAGTTTAGAGAACTTTCTGGAAAGAACAGACAGAGATCTCTCTTGAAGGCAATCAGTCACATTGCTGTCTCCCAGAGAACCACTGAATCAGCTTTCATGACTTCCAACCAGAAGCCTCAGCACCTCCGAATTCAGCCTGAAGCCAGCCGAGTCACCAACCTTCACAAACAGTTTATCCTTTTTCTCTCTCAGGACTCTAATTCAACCAATTTATCCTTCCCCACTCTGTAACCTATTTGTGTGTGTGTGTTTGTATGAAAGTTGAAGCATATTTTATTATTTTTACTTTGATCGGTTTAAGTACGATAAAGTTAACCTCTTTGTTTGTTAAACTGAAGAAAACCTGTCCAATTGGCTCTTTTTATAATCACAGGCATAAACAAGTAAACACTCACTGAATTGGCAAGTACGTCCACTTAAAAAAGAAATAAATCTGTTGTAGTCAAACAAGTAGAGTGAAGAGACCTCTCCTCAACTGTTCAGAACGCTATAAACAAAAGTTGTTTTTTGTTGATGTACTGGTCTCTGGTGCCATCTGCTGGTCAGTGAGCATAATATCTTTCTGTGCACAATTATTAGTGGCAACAAATAAAAAGTCAGGACATAGTTGAATACAGGTTTGAAGTTGATATCTGCGGAGAACTACTCGTACAGAGCAACATCTGAATCTTTTGAGACTTTGGGGTAGAGTTTCTGCTCGTTTAGAGTCATACAGTCATTCACAGCAATAGAAGGAGGCCAGAGAATGCTTACTAGACTGATACTTGGAATGGGTGGGTTGTCTTATGAGGAAAGGTTGGACAGGCTAGGCTTGTATCCGCTGGAGTTTAGGAGAGTAAGAGGCAACTTGATTGAAACATATAAGATCCTGAGGGGTCTTGACAGGGTGGATGTGGAAAGGATATTTCCTTTTGTGGGAGAATCTAGAACTCGGAGTCACTGTTTAAAAATAAGTGATCGCCCATTTAAGACAGAGATGAGGAGAAATTTTTTTCTCTCAGAGGGTCATGAGTCTTTGGAATTCTCTTCCTCAAAAGATGCTGGAAGCAGAGTCTTTGAATATTTTTAAGACAGAGGTAGATAGATTTGTGATAAGCAGGGGGTGAAAGGTTATTGGGAGTAGGTGGGAATGTGGAGTTGAGGTTTCAATCAGATCTTATTGAATGGCGGGGCAGGCTCGAGGGGCCGAGTGGCCTACTCCTGCTCCGAATTCGTATGCTTGTTTGTTCCGAGTTGTGCAACTTTTAAACCTTGCCTTAACCGGTTCCAGCCAAGGGTGAGGGACCGCCTGCTGGAGGTGGGTTCATATTACTTGCTTTAATTCATTTTGGTCCACTTCACACCTGAATAGCACTACACAGTATGTCAAGCCAAAATCACCAAGGTCAGTACAAACTCTTGCATAGCTAACTTAATAATTTCAAAAAGAAAGTTCTAGCTTTTTTGAAGAGACTATTCACCTGCCAGTGAATGGCAGTCGCTAATTAACACTGCATCCTCGTAGGAGCAGAAGCAGACCAATCAGCCCCTCAAGCCTGTTCCACCATTCAATGAGATCATGACTGATCTGTGACCTAACTCCATATGGAATCAGTACATGACCCCACAACAAAGTTGGAAATCACGGGGAAGTTCTCTCTGAGACTAATTCATGCTTCCAGCAAACCAAATAAGCTCTGCAGAGTGAGGACTACATTACCCGGCGTGCAGCGCGGCCGGGTGATTCCCTGGTACACCTCCCGGCGTGCAGCGCGGCCGGGTGATCCCTGGTACACCTCCCGGCGTGCAGCGCGGCCGGGTGATCCCTGGTACACCTCCCGGCGTGCAGCGCGGCCGGGTGATCCCTGGTACACCTCCCGGCGTGCAGCGCGGCCGGGTGATCCCTGGTACACCTCCCGGCGTCTCCCTCGCCGCTAAGATGGCGGCCGCCGCCCTGCAGCTTTACCTGGAATCAATCCGCCGGGAGTTACAACGTCAGGATCCCAGCGCGCTCGGGATTGTTGTGGCCCTGGTGGTGGTGCTGCTCAGCATCGGTAAGGAGACTGCGGCTCGGGGAGCAGGGTTTGCTGCTGGCCCGGTCTGGGAGAACATGGACCCAGCTGAATCCTCCGCCACGTGTCTGCACGGCCTGAGTCCGAATCCCGGCCCCAGGCCCATAGGCCCTGCAGACACACGGCGGAGGAGTTAGCCGGCCCCGCCTGTCTACAGCACCGTCAATACCTCCGCTTCGCCTCCCGGTCATCTCGCTTTTTAGCAGCTGGGCTTCTTGGTCACTGAGCTCCTCCTAATCAGGGTCTTTAGACTCGAGAGGCTTCTCCCTGGCCCAGCCGAGCCCAGCCGTACCGGACACTCTGCAGATCCTGTCTGAATCCAGAAAAGGGTTGGAAATAAAAGCAAAATACTACAGATGCTGGAAATCTGAAATAAAAACAAGAAATGCTGGAAATACTCAGCAGGTTTGGCAGCATCTGTGGAGAGAGAAGCAGAGTTAACGTTTCAGGTCTGTGATCTTTCATCAGATTGCACTCACCTTTTTCCATTCTTATCTGTTCAGGTGTAGCCAGGGAATTCTCTTCTTGCTTCTCTTGCCCCTCTGGTGTCCCCAAAATGTCTATCTTTTGTTCCCTCCTATTTCTCATCTACATGTACCCTCAGCCAAACTGTTCTAGCACAGCGACAACACTGGCGTCTATCCGGCAATGTGGAAAATTGCCCAGGTATGTCCTGTACACAAAAAGCAGGACAAGTCCAACCCGGTCAATTACCGCCCCATCAGTCTGCTCTCAATCATCAGTAAAGTGATGAAAGGCGTCGTTGACAGCGCTATCAAGCGGCACTTGCTTAGCAATAACCTGCTCAGTGATGCTCAGTTTGTGTTCCACCAGGGCCTCTCAGCTCCTGACCACATTACAGCCTTGGTTCAAACATGGACAAAAGAGCTGAACTCATGAGGTGAGAGTGACCGCCCTTGACAACAAGGCAGCATTTGGCCGAGTATGGCATTAAGGAGCCCTAGCAAAACTGAAGTCAATGGGAATCGAGGAAAATCTCGGCTGGTTGGAGTCATACCTAACGCAGAGGATGATGGTTGTGGTTGTTGGAGGTCAATCATCTCAGCTCCAGGACATCACTGCAGGTGTTCCTCAGGGGAGAGTCTGAGACCCAACCATCTTCAGCTGCTTCATCGATGACCTTCCTTCAATCATAAGGCCAGAAGTGGGGATGTTCGCTGATGATTGAACCCGGGTTCAATTCTGGGTACTGCCTGTGTGGAGTTTGCAAGTTCTCCCTGTGTCTGCATGGGTTTCCTCTGGGTGCTCCGGTTTCCTCCCACATGCCAAAGACTTGCAGGTTGATAGGTAAATTGGCCATTATAAATTGTCCCTAGTATAGGTAGGTGGTAGGGAAATATAGGGACAGGTGGGATGTGGTAGGAATATGGGATTAGTGTAGGATTAGTATAAATGGGTGGTTGATGGTCGGCACAGACTCGGTGGGCCGAAGGGCCTGTTTCAGTGCTGTATCTCTAAATACTAAATAATGTTCAGCACCATTCATGACTCCTCAGATACTGAAGCAGTCTGTGTAGAAAAGCAGCAAGACCTGTAACCATATTCAGACTTGGGCTAATAAGTGGCAAGTAACATTTGCGCTACACAAGTGCCAGGCAATGACTATCTCCAACAAGAGAGAATCTAACCATCTCCCCCTGACATTCAATGGCATTACCATCGCTGAATCCCCCACTATCAACATTCTAGGGCTACCATTGACCAGAAACTGTACTGGAGTAGCCATATAAATGCCGTGGCTACAAGAGCAGATCAGAGGCTCGGAAACTTGCAGCAAGTAACTCACCTCCTGACTCCCAAAGCCTGTCCACCATCTACAAGGCACAAGTCAGGAGTGTGATGGAATACTCCCCACTTCCCTGGATGGGTGCAGCTCCAACAACACTCTAGAAGCTCGACACCATCCAGGACAAAGCACCCTGCTTCATTGGCACCCCATACACAAACATTCAGTTCCTCCACCATCGACGCACAGTGGCAGCAGTGTGTACCGTCTACAAGATGCACTGCTGCAAAGCACCAAGCCTCCTGAGACTGCGCCTTCCAAACCCGCAACCTCTACCACCTCGAAGGACAAGAGCAGCAGATGCATGGGAACACCACCATCGGCAAGTTCCCCTCCAAGTCACACAGCATCCTGACTTGGAACTATATCGCTGTTCCTTCACTGTCACTGGGTCAAAATCCTGGAACTCCCTTCCTAACAGCACTGACAGTGTATCTACCCCACATGGACTGCAGCTGGTCAAGAAGGCAGCTCACCACCACCTTCTCAAGGGCAATTAGGGATAGGCAATAAATGCTGGCCTGGCCAGCGATGCCCACATCCCATGAATCAATATATTTAAAAAAAGCTGTCCCTTTGCAACATCATCCATAAACAAGTATCAGTTTTCATATGTAAATGGCAACATCCTACGCTACCTCCGCATCGTCTCTCTTGACCTCTCTACTACCTTGAAATTGTCAGACTGCTTGTCCAATATCCAGTACTGGATGAGCCAAAATCTCCTCCAACTTAATATTAAGAAGACCAAAGCCATTGTCATCAATCCTTGTCAAACTCCATTTCCTAGCCACCGATCCATCTCTCTCCCTGAGGGTGAACCAGACTGTTTGCAACCTTGGTGTCGTATTTGACCTCGAAATGAACTTCCGCGCTTGTGTTCATGTCATCACTAAAACCATCTATTTCCATCTCTGTGACATTGCCCAACTCCATCCCTGCCTCAGCTGATCTGCTGCTGAAACCCTCATTCATGGTAGTCTTACCTCTACATTTTACTATTCCGACACACTCCTGGCTGGTCTCCCACATTCCACCCTCCATAACCTTGCAACAAGTCCTGTTCATCCATCACCCCTGTGCTTGCTGGTCCGTATTAACTCCCAGTTAAGCAATGCCTCAGTTTTCAAATCAGTCCATGGCCTCGCCCCTCCCTATTTCTAATTTCCTCCAACCCCATAAACCTCCCAAGATATTTGCACCTCCAATTCTGGCCTTTTGATCATCCCTGATTTTAATTGCTCCACTGATGGTGGCTGTGCCTTCAGCTGCCTGGCCCTTTAAGCTCTGGAGTTCTCTCTCTAAACCTCCCTATCTTTCTTTCCTCCTTTAAGACACTCCTGAAAATCTACCTGTTTGATCTTTTGGTCATCTGCCCTAATATCTCCTCATGTGGCTCGGTGATAAATTTTGTTTGATAACGCTCCAGTTAAGTACCTTGTGATGTTTTGCTGTTAAAGGCGATATATGAATGCAGGTTGTTATAGTCTAAAAATTAGAGCCAGCCTTTTCAAGAGAGTAAATAGGAAACACTTATACATGCAAATAATGGTAAAGTTTGGAACTTTCTGACAAATGGCAGTTGCTGCTGGGTAATTTTAAATCTGAGATTTTTGTTAACCAGAGCTGTTAAGGGATTTGGGGCAAAGGTGGGTATATGGAGCTAGGTCACAGATCAGCCATGATCTCGTTGAATGGTGGAACAGACTTGGGGGTTAAATGCCCACTCCTGTTCTTATAATGTGATGCGTTTGTTTGAAGTTTACTAAACTGTATTTTCTGTTTCATTCTCCAGTTTTTTTCGTCATATTGAGGAGCAGGAAAAGCAGTCGTAGAGCAGTGCTTCTGGCTGGTTTGTGCGATTCAGGGAAGACTCTCCTGTGCTGTAGGGTAAGTCTCTTTCAGATTGCAATAAAATTGTTTCTGTGAAATCAGATTTTTTTTTAAGCTCCCTTGACCTATTTTTGGTTTTCACTGCATGACGTGACATGCCATTCCTAATTGACAGGAGCAGTTACCTTCTTAATGCCAGTTGCCTGTGAATGGTGATCTGATACTCACTTATGTGACTATAGCTCTGTGTAATTGCTTCCTTTTAATTTTACTTTCTTCTTGGTGCTTCCCCAGAATTTGCCCTGTGAGGAATCACGAATGAAGGTCCATAACCAGTCTTGTTGCACCACTGTTATTTTCCCTTTCCTTATAGACACCCATGGCATAATCCTGCTGAAAGACCTGCTCTTCTAAATTGCATATAGCATTCTCGGTGCATGCAGCTTGCGTGAAGCTGCCTGACTGAATACAGGTTCTAATCCCATGGGGAAGGGTGTGCCGAGGCTGACATTAAAGGCTGGTGTCAGTTGGAAGAGGAATATTCTGAGTATGAGGACTGAGATTTAATAGTGAATGAATTGGAAAGAGACAGGTGAATTTTGAGCTGGGGCAGTGTCCTGTCTCCTCCCTGCCCCCCCCCCCAACCCAGGGTCTCGCTGAAGAGGCTGGGTTGAGGATGAAGTGCATGGTGACAATGACTGCAACAGTGGGCAAAAGAGTGTGTACTAAATGGGAAGAGGCACCTATAGACTGGGGTTAAACCAGGGTAGCAGTGCCCTCTGCACTAATCCTTGAACTCACCCCCAGATTTTGGTAAGTAAGTAAGGTTCCCGGCGCTGTTACAAGACACCACTTTTTGTTTTTACAAGTGCTCATAGTACTAAAAATGAATGGTTCGCAGCATACTGAATAGACTTATTCCTTTATCTTATATATATTTAATTTTTATTCAATACCAGATTTAAAGCCAAGAGTGCACAGCACAATGGTTTTGGCAAATTTATCAGCTGGGGTTAAATACATACATAGCAGTTACTATGTGAAAAAAGGTCATTGACCCAAAAAGTGCCTGATGGCATTTACCCTCCATGCAAAATTTTGGTTTTGCTTAAAACATTATTTTGAAATTCAAAAAAAGGCAGTATCTTTACTCCAAAAAGCTTTTTTTTATACTTTCATGGGATGTGGGCATCACTGGCAAGATCAGCACTTATTGCCCATCCCTAATTGCCCTTGAGAAGGTGGTGGTGAGCTGCCGTCTTGAACCGCTGCAGTCCTTGGGGTGTAAGTACACCCACAGTGCTGTTAGGAAGGGAGTTCCAGGATTTTGATCCAGCAACAGTGAAAGAACAGCGATATATTTCCAAGCTAGAATGGCGTGTGGCTTGGAGGGGAACGTGCAGGTGGTGGTGTTCCCACATGTCTGCCTTCCTTGTCCTTCTAGGTGGTAGAGGTCGCGGGTTTGGAAGGTGCTGTTGAAGAAGGCATGGTGCATTGCTGCAGTGCATCTTGCAGATGGTACACACTGCTGCCACTGTGCATCAGTGGTGGAGGGAGTGAATGTTGAAGATGGTGTATGGGGTGCCTATCAAGCAGGCTGCTTTATCCTGGATGGTGTCGAGCCCTTGAGTGTTGTTGGAGCCGCTCTTATCCAGGCAAATGGAGAGTATTCCATCACACTCCTGACTTGTGCCTTGTAGACGGTGGACAGACTCTGGGGAGTCAGGAGGTGAGTTACACGCAGAATTCCCAGCCTCTGACCTACGCAGTATTTATATGGCTTTTCCAGTTCAGTTTCTGGTCAATGGTACCCTTAGGATGTTGATAGTGGGGGATTCAGTGATGGTAATGCCATTGAATGTCATATGCAGATGGTTACATTCTCTTTTGTTGGAAATTGTCATTGCCTGGCAGCTCGCCATCACCTTCTCAAGGGCAATTAGGGATGGGCAACAAATGTTGATCTTGCCAGTGATTGTTTGGTACAAATGTTACTTTCCACTTATCATCCCAAGCCTGAATGTTGTCCACGTTTTGCTGCATATGGACACGGACTGCTTCAGTATCTGAGGAGTTGCAAATGGTATTGAACATGGTACAATCATCAGCGAACATTCCCACTTCTGATCTTATGATTTAGGGAAGGTCATTGATGAAGCAGCTGAAGATGGTTGGGCCTAGGGCAGTACCCTGAGGAACTCCTGCAGTGATGTCCAGGGACTGAGATGCCTGACCTCCGACAACCACAACCAACCTCCTTTGTGCTAGGTATGACTCCCAGCAATGGAGAGTTTTCCCCTTGATTCCCATAGACTTCAGTTTGGCTGGGGCTCTTTGATACCATACATGGTCAAATGCTGCCTTGATATACTGGGTAATCAATCTCACCTCATCTCTTGAGTTCAGCTCTTTTGTCCATGCTTGGACCAAGGCTGTATTGAGGTCAGGAGCCGAGTGGCCCTGGCAGAAACCCAAACTGCACATTGGTGAGCAGGTTATTGCTGAGCAAGTGGTCATAGTCATAGAGTTAAACAGCACAGAAACAGGCCCTTCAGCCCAACGTGTCCATGCCAGCAATCAAGCACCTAACTATTCTAATCCCGTTTTCCAGCCCTTGGCCCGTAGCCTTGTATGCTATGGCGTTTCAAGTGCTCATCTAAATACTTAAATGTTGTGAGGGTTCCTGCCTTTACCACCTCTTCAGACAGATTCCAACCACCCTCTGGGTGAAAATTTTTTTCCTCAAATCCCCTGTAAACCTCTTGCCCCTTACCTTAAATCAATGCCCCCTGGTTATTGACCCTTCCGCTAAGGGAAAAAGTTTTTTCCTATCTAACCTATCAATGCCCCTCATAATTTTGTATACCTCAATCAGGTGCCCCCTCAGCCTTCTCTGTTCTAAGGAAAACAACCCTAGTCTTTTCAGTCTCTCTTCATAGCTGCAATGCTCGAGCCCAGGCAACATCCTGGTGAATCTCCTCTGCACCTTCTGCAGTGCAATCACATCTTTCCTATAGTGTGGTGCCCAGAACTGTACACAGTACTCCAGCTGTGGCCTAAGTAGCATTTTATATAGCTCCATCATAACCTCCCTGCTCTTATATTCTATGCCTCGGCTGATAAAGGCAAGTATTCCTTATGCCTTCCTAACCACCTTATCTACCTGTGCTGCTGCCTTCAGTGATCTATGGACAAGTACACCAAGATCCCTCTGACCTTCTGTACTTCCTAGGGTCCTAACATCCATTGTATGTTCCCTTGCCTTGTTAGTGCTCCCAAAATGCATCACCTCACACTTCTCAGGATTAAATTCCATTTGCCACTGCTCTGCCCATCTTACCAGCCCATCTATATCGTCCTGTAATCTAAGGTTTTCCTCCTCACTATTTACAACACCACCAATTTTCATGTCATCCGCGACCTTACTGATCATACCTCCTATATTCACGTCTAAATCATTAATGTACACTACAAACAGCAAGGGTCCCAGCACCGATCCCTGTGGTACACCATTGGTCACAGGCTTCCACTCGCAAAAATAACCCTTGACCGTCACCCTCTGCCTCCTGCCACTAAGCCAATTTTGGATCCACTTTGCCAAATTGCCCAGGATCCCATGGGCTCTTACCTTCTTAACCAATCTCCCATGCGGGAACTGCTTTACCCTCATCACATCTAGTCACCGCCTTGAAAAATTCAATCAAGTTAGTTAGACACGATCTCCCCCTGACAAAGCCATGCTGACTATGCCTGATTAATCCCTGCCTCTCCAGGTGGAGATTAATCCTGTCCTTCAGAATTTTTTCCAATATTTTCCCAACCACTGATGTTAGACTCACCGGCCTGTAATTACCTGGTTTATCCTTGCGACCCTTCTTGAGTAATGGCGCCACATTCGCAGTCCTCTGGTACCTCTCCTGTGGCCAGAGAGGATTTGAAAATTTGTGTCAGAGCCCCTGCAATCTCCTCCCTTGCTTCAGGTAACAGCCTGGGTTACATCTCATATGGGCTTGGGGATTTATCCACTTTTAAGCCCGCTAAAACAGCTAATACTTCTTCCCTTTTAATACTAATATTTTCAAGTCTCTTACAATCCCCCTCCCTGATCTCTACACCGACAACGTCCTTCTCCATAGTGAACACAGATGCAAAGTAATCATTTAAAACCTCACCTATGTCCTCCAGCTCCATACGCAGATTGCCACTTTAGTCCCTAATGGGCCCCACTCTTTCCCTGGTTATCCTCCTGCCCTTAATATACATATAAAATGCCTTAGCATTTTCCTTTATCTTGCCCGCCAGCGTTTTTTCATGTCCCCTCTTCGCTTTCCTAATTACTTTTTTAGTACCCCCCTACACTTTCTATACTCCTCTAGTACCTCCACTGTTTTCAGCGCTCTGAATCTGCCATAAGCCTTTTTTTTCCTGATCCAATCCTCTACATCCCTTGACATCCAAGGTTCCCTGGACTTGTTGGTCCTACCCTTCACCTTAATGGGTACATGTTGGCTCTGAACCCTCACTATTTCCTCTTTGAATGACTCCCACTGGTCTGATGTAGACTTTCCTACAAGTAGCTGCTCCCAGTCCACTTTGGCCAGATCCTGTTTTATCATATTGAAATCGGCCTTCCCCCAAATCAGTACCTTTATTTCTGGCCCGTCTTTGTCCTTTTCCACAACTACCTTAAATCTTACAGAGTTATGGTCACTATCCCCGAAATGCGCCCCCACTGACTCTTCTACCACTTGATAGCACCATCAACAATACCTTCCATCACTTTGCTGATGATCGAGATTAGACTGATGGGGTGCTAATTGGCCGGATTGGATCTGTACTGCTTTTTGGATAGCACATACCTGGACAATTTTCCATATTGTTGGGTAGATGCCAGTGTGTAGCTGTACTGGAACAACTTGGCTAGGGGCGCGGCAAGTTCTAGAGCAAAAGTCTTCAGTACTACTGCTGAATGTTGTCAGGGCCCGTAGCCTTTGCAGTATCCAGTGCCTTCAATTGTTTCTTGATATCACGTGGAGTGAATCGGATTGGCTGAAGACTGGTATCTGTGATGCTGGGGACCTCATCAGGAGGCTGAGATGGATCATCCACTCGGCACTTCTGGCTGAAGATTGTTGCAAATATGCGATGAATATGTCAATGAATTTGAAAGGCAAGCCCCATTTCGACTAGAAATTCCAACTATGAATGTTTACATGGGCAGTTTCAATGTTGAATGTTAAGATTAAAACATTACCAAATATATGACAACAGGCAGTAAGTTTTGTGGGTCATTACTACAGGAAGTAAGGTTTTAGTAGTATACACAAACATTTCCAACGGATCTCCTGTGAGCTTTCCTGTGGTGAGTTGGGTAATGAGAGCAATATAGTGGAGCAATGTCCCTTTTTAAGGTTATAAAATATATCTGATTAATGATCTGTGGATGAATTTGTTTTGAGGTTAATGACTGATCAGGTTGAAGAGTAGAACCCTGTGCGAACGTCAATTATGGGGTGCCATAGCATTTTTGCCCGATTACTTCCTGGCGAATCTCTCTGTACATTAGAAACCACTACCAAGAGAGCTGCTTGGAATAATTTTGGTTGCCTGTAATTAACTTATTCCAATTGCAGTACAGAATGTGAGACTCCCCTGAATATGTAAAGAAAGAATTAGAAACCCATAGAATTATAACTCCTCTGACAGCTTTTTTCCTTCTCATTTCAGCTGTTGTCTGGGAAGTTTAAGGTGACGCATACATCCATAACCAGTAATTCTGCATTGTACAAGGTTAAAAGTGACAAGGTATGTGTGATAATTCAACTACGCCTCTGCATTTATTGAAAGGCTGCGTTTGCTGACAACGCAACCAGTAGGTGGCACAATACTTGCACATGTGCAAATGCAGGCTCTTCAACTGGAACATCAGTGTCTGTGACATTCAGGTGGCTGCCAGGATTAAAGATGGCGCTGCTCAGTTTATCACAGGAAATGCAATGGTGAGATCATTCTAGCAAACTAACGTTACAGTAAGTTGGATGGAAACCCAGTAATATGTTACTATGTAGTTCTTGGATACTAACTGTAATGCTCAGATCCATTTAATATTCCTGTAATCGTATTAAATACAAAAGTAATTTTATGATTGAATTTCCATTGGAAGATAGTGAATTGACACCCTGATCGATGGAAGAGAAAATCGGGCAGAGTATAAAATGTGCTGCCAACTCGTTATTGTGATTCATTTATATGACTGACCAGGATTGATTCACCCGAACACAGCTGCTAGCTCCCGCCCCACTGGCCGCTCTTCCCCCTTGGAAACTCACTTTCTCAACCTTCCACCTCCCGCCACCCCACCGACCACTTCTCTATCTCCCCCCCCCCCCCCCCCACCCCTGCCACTCGCTTCAGACCTTGCTGCTTCACCCCACTTCCCTGACTGATTGTTGCCCGCTCTCCAGCTGCTCGCTCGCTCCCTGCCCCCCCCCCCCCTTCCAGCCGCTAGCTCTAGGCTGTGCCGCTTCCCTCCTCTCAGTCACTCGCTGCCACGTTTGATCAGTCTCCATGCGCTGCCCAAAGGAGCAAGGGGTGATGGGACTACGTGGGAGCGAGTGGCTGAGAGGAGGGAAGTGGCGTGGTTTAGAGCTAGCGGGTGGGGTGGCGGGGAGTGAGCGGCTAGAGAGCTGGGTGGTGTGAAGCGAGCAACTATCGGCCGGGGGAGTGGGGAGGAGCAGCGAGGTCTGGAGCGAGCAGCTGAGGGGAGGAAGCATCGAGGCCTGGAGAGAATTGCGGAGGGGGGAGAGCGGCCAGTGGAGCGGGAGCGAGTGACAGGGATCGAGCTCCAGCCTCAAAGTCTCCCATTCAGCCGCTTCCTCCAACCGAGTGGGGGGCTGGATACCCGATGATGCTTTATCGCGCATGCGCGAAGATGGATCAGGCGCGGATACGCAATGATGTTCGTGCTGCGCGGTGACATCATCCCGTGCATGAACCACTTAGTCCTGGCAAGGTGTTCACCAGGGCATACACTCAGCCTAACTACTGTTCCCCACTTCAAACATTATATGATAATAAACTTGGGGGAAGCACCTTAACTGCCTTCTGTAAAATGTCAAGCACTTATCTCTGGTTATTCTAAGGATTTTGGTTTTTATTTTTTGTGTATAGTTTTGTTTTGAGTGCAAAGGGAGATTATTTTCTTCAATTTTATTTCTATTTCTTTTGAAGATGTTATCAAAGATAGATTTACATTTATATAACACCTTATCCTATCTGTCAGAAGCACCCAAAGTAGTTTGCAGGCAATGAATTGCTTAGAAATGCAGTCATTGTTCTTAGGTGGGCAAAAGCAAGCAGCCATTTTACATACTGCTAGGTCTCTCAAACAGCAAATGAGGATATTGACCAGTTAATCTGTTTTAGAATTATTGGATAAGGGAGGAATTTGCACACTAGAGGAACCCACTGCTCTTCAAGCAGTATTACAGGTCTACCTGCACTAGACAACAAACCGAAGGGGCCTCAGTTAAACATCTCAGCCAAAGATGTACAGCTATGACTCCAGTTGTTGTTGACTTGGGCAAATGTTAGCTTGGGTTGGTTAGTGCTTTCACCTCTGTCAGATGTAGCTTCACGCCAAGGCATAGAAAAGCATGACACTTTTGTGCAGTATAGAGGGAGAAATTTCATAAATATACTGTGCAACAGCTGAAGTATTCCTGTTAAATATGTAGTTAAGTGAGCAATGGGCTTAAAATAATGGGTTACCACCGTTATCCAATGGAATGTGTGACTGATTATTTGTCTGCCTTTAGTGCATGCATTCAAGCCTTCCTTGGTTTTCAATATTTTCAAAGTAATTTTACTCTTAAGAATCTATTCCTTTCCCAGTGCAAATACTTGGAATGGTACCAGCCAACCATTAAGCATGGAAACATTTCCAGCTGCTTCTGATGCGTTATAGAGTTTGTTGCAAGGTTAGCCAAGCAAGCGCAAAAGAACTAGTTCTTCACAAGATAAAATAAGCATTGAGGAAACTGCTGACCTTGAATCTCTTCTCACAGGGCCCTGCTGTTGCTTTATATGACCTTCCTGGTCATGAGAGTCTGCGCCATCAGTATTTGGAGAAACACAAGGGCGATGCCAGGTGACACACAGGGCAATACCATGCTTTTTATTGTACAGTTGTGGAATTGGGTGCAAACTTTGAGAATTCTGTACGTTGTTTGAGGTTTATGTGGGAGTGAATTAACTTTGTGCTGTGGTGAACAATAATCTAACAATTCATCAGAAAGCTGGATTTGTTTAAAGAATTGTTTAATAGCAGACTTTGCTGTTAGATTTCCATGTTTTTGCTCAGGGGCCTTTAAGTGAATCTACAAAATTTAATTTGTGTTTTAAGATATCTGATCCCCATGATCGAAGAGTGTGAATAATGCTCAGATGTGAAGTATTATCTTTTGTGACCACAGAAAGCAAAAGCTTGCATTTCTATAGCATCTTTACTTAGAAAACTGTCCCAAGACACATCACAGAGATGCAATTAGGAAAAAATGGATGCTGAGACAAGGAAGGAGATAAAAAGAGAGGAGAATTAAAGCTTGGTTAAAGAGGTGAGTTTAAGGAGGATCTTAAAGGAGGAGAAGGATGTGGGGAAGCAGGAGGATTTGGGGAGAGAATTCCAGAGCATAGTGCCTAGATAACTGGAGGCACAATGATCAGTTAAGGGAGGTGGGCTGGAGGAATGAGCAACAAGTTAGAGTTAAGGAGGAACAACGCCGTGAAGGAATTTAAACAGGGTGAGAATGTAGGCAACGGTGATTTGTGACCATGACTCAGTGCAGGATTGGATGACGGCAACAAATTTGGTTACAAAAGCAAAATAATGTAGATGCTAGAAATTTGAAATAAAAACAGAAAAATGCTGGAAATGCTCAGCATGTCAGGCAGCATCTGAGGGAGAAACATAGTTAATGTTTCAGGTCTGTGACCCTTCATCAGAACTAGGAGAAGTTATAAATGTAATAGGTTTTGAGCAACTGGGAGGGTGGGAAGAACAACAAAAGGGAAGGTCTGTGATAGAGTGGAGGGCAGGAGAGATGAAATGATAAAAGGTTTCATGTTACAAGGCACAAGGAGTGGTAATAGGACAAGTAAAGAAACACAAGATCTGCCGAGAAGAAGCGTGAATGACAAGATAGCTCCTGTCCGAACGCAAAGTGAAGGAAACGAGAGAAAAAAAATCAAACCAGCAAAGAAGCACAAAATAAAATAAAAGTTGAAGTTATGATCTGAAATTGTTGAAATCAATGAGTCCAGAAGGCTGCAAAGTGCCCAGTAGGAAGATGAGGTGCTGTTCCTCGAGCCTGCGTTAAGGTTCATTGGAACACTGGCAGGCCAAAACAGAAAGGTCAGAGTTGGGAGCAAGGTAGAGAATTAAAATTACAGGTGACTGGGAGCTCAGGTTACACTTCTGGACCAAACGGAGGTGTTCCCCAAAGTAGTCATCCTGTCTGTGTTTGTTCTCCCCAATGTAGAGGCGACCACATCATAAGCTGCACATACAGTATGCTAAATTGAAAGTAGTACAAGTTTATCGTTTCACTTGGAATGAATGTTTGGGGCTTGAACGATGAGAAAGGAGGAGATGAAAGAGCAGGGGTGCATCTCCTGCGTTTGCATGGAAAGGTGCAGTCGGAAAGAGAGTTGGTATTGAGAGTGACTGAGGAGTGGGCCAGGGTGTTGGGGAGGGAACAGTCCCTTCAGAGTGCTGAAAGGGCATGATGTGTTTCGTGGTGACATCATGCTGGATACGATGGAGGATGATTCGTTGAATATGGAGGCTGGTGGGGTTGAAGGTGAGGACAAGAAAATTTGGTTCTGTGGTTTTCTATTCCGTCATCTAAGTTTAATAATATGGTGACCATTTGAAGCCCCAACACAGATCCTTGCAGGATTGACCAGTCACATCCTGCCAATTAGAGAACTTGCCCATTATCCATTCTCTGGCTCCTGCCACTTAGCCAATTTCCAAACCAGGTCAATAATTACAATCCCATGAGCTTCAACTTTAGCCAGCAGTCTCTTATGAGGGTCTTTATCAAATGCTTTCTGGAAGTCCATATAAATAACATCCATAGAGATTCTCCTGTCACTACTTTAGTTACCGTTTCAAAAAATTCAATCAGATTCATCAGTTCTGACCTACCCTTTACAAATCCATGCTAGCACTCTCTGATCAGCTGAAAATGTAAAGGTGTTCAGTCACCCTATTCTTAATTATAGACTCCAATAATTTCCTGGCAACACATTTTAGGCTGACTCGTCTATAATTCCCTGGCTTCCCCTCTCACCTTTCTTAAATTTTGGTGGCAAAAGGGGCTAATCTTTTAGAGGAATTCATGATAGAGGGATCTCCAAGGTAGGCCTCCGATAACAGGCAATACAATACCCAAATATATTTGCTTACCCTCCATGGTTGTGACTAACCACCTCAAACAGGCTGAGCACATGAGTTTTCATCCCCTTTCCAACTTGCATCTCATAAGAAACCTTTCAAGATCCTTGCACCACAGCATCAAAGGGTGAAGTCTGTGCCAAAGTCTTCATCAGGGTGACAACCAAGGTCAATGACCAAGCTTTCCACCGCAAACACTCCTTATCCGAGGGCAAAGAAGTATAGTCCATCTGTTTTGTGCAAGCAGAGATTTCAGGACTACACTTAACAGAAAAGTTTACTGCTTTTCATGGATAGACTGACCAGTCCTTGACCCTACCCTGTTTTCCCCAAGGTTTAGTAGTCTGGCAGTTAGGTGCTGCCCCCAATCAGTAAACTATCAAAGTAGGGCTGCCTATTTGACACCAGGCCACCAGCTTTTATCTGCCTCACTGTGATTTGATTTGTTAGTGGGCAGCATAGCTTTTGTTTGAATCCGACCATATATTTGTACTATTTGTATTCTATTTATTACATGCCAATAACAAATTATATCCTAAACTTTGGCTGTGACTTTATGATAAACCAATAATGAAATGCTGAGGATCTGTGAGTGAGTGTGGACATAATTCAGTGTTTTTTTTCCACACAGAGCCATTGTCTTTGTAGTGGACAGTGTGTCATTTCAAAAAGAAGTGAAGGATGTAGCTGAGTTCCTGTACACATTGCTAACTGATGCTGTGATTGTGAAGAATGCACCTCCACTCCTAATAGCTTGTAATAAGCAAGGTAAGGTGAAGGTTGTCCTAGAAGCCTGGCACGTGATTGAGTACGTCCTACATTGTTGGTGCTTCCCTTCCCAGTTGTCAGTGTAATGTACAGATATGAGGGCCTCTCTGCTGTTTTCCTAATTTGTGGTTGGGAAGTCATTTTGCTGTGGGACTGAGGAAATATTTCATCTCTGCATATTGGGGATGCTTAGTCTCTGCTGTATATTGAGGTAAATCAAAAATGTATTTGGGAGTTGTCATTCAGGAACTATGTCCTCCGAATTTAAAGCTCTGGATAGGTCAGTGTTGTATACTATATACAAAATATAGATACCATATAATATGCTTCAGTTGAGTGCCTGGCTGTTTGCTTGCTATCTGTGTGAGTACTGTTTCAATGGTTTAAAGAATACTTTGTTTAAAATCCCATAACGGCAAGTGGCATGAAGTTAGAAGTGTTAACTGATTGTTATAAATGTAAACATGTGTTCAAGTGTGGTTTACCTGTAGAAATTTCTGAGAGGCAGTATTGGTTTTTGGTTCATGAACTAATGAAGATGTTCGTGAGCTCCGTACTTGGGGGAATTGCTAATTTTGTCTTTTGTTGGATTTCAGATGTGACCATGGCCAAATCAGCAAAATTAATTCAGCAACAATTGGAAAAGGAACTGTAAGTGTCAGATTCTTGCAAGATGTAACTGTGAGAATGCAAAATAACTGAGGAGGGCCTTATAATTGAGTTTTAACTTTAAAAAATTTCTGTTCATTTTGGGAGAGTAACATTGAATGTGTGTGGACTTCTTTTCTGTGAGCAGCAGACTTGGGGGTTCTCTACATCAGTGACTAGATTGCATGAGAAAATCCACAGAAAACAGCATGATATTTGTGGGAGATACAACTTTTTAAAATTATGTATTTTTAACAGTGGAACGAAAGCAATAACTCAACTGTTGGAGTATTCACTGTATTCTCGTAGAGCCAAAGATATACCCTGGTTGGCTGCTTTTCAATTGAGTTCTTCGTTGAATAAACTTAAACAGTGAGCTGCTCTAAGTTGCACTTCCTTCCTTTGTAAAAATGTGAGCTTTACCCAAATGACCATTAAAAAAAAAAGCTTGATATTTAAGGAATCTGGGCTCACTGCGTGTTACTATTGTCCCTATGATTTGAATATTCTATATGGGTTCTTTGCAGTTCTGAAGTGGCAGCTATACAGTTGCATACCTACAGTATTTGTCTTAAAACAACTCCATAAATCTGACACTGGGGGTGATTTTAGCCTAACCTGCCCTATGAGAAACCTAGAAGATCTGATCGAGTGCCCATGAGGCAGAATATTAAAGGAGACGCTTGATCTTTCAGTTTCCCTCTGGGTGTGTTGGGTTAAGATTACCCCTTCATTTCTATATCAAGCTGATAAACCTCCTAATTATTGCTGGCCAGGATTGTTCCAAGCAAATGTATTGTGAAACAACAGCATCAATGCAAGTTAATATCTCAGTGCAGGGTCTCTGTGCTGTCACAGAGAAGCATTAAAGTTCTTTGTGTCGATGCTATAATTGTGCTGTTGTACAACCTGGTATGTGCCTAAGAAACAGTCGATGATAATACGAAGAAGATGTTTTCTTCCCAAAGCCAAATCTCCTTCCACTGCATTTCTACCCAGTTCATTTTCAACTGAGGAAACGTCATCATAAAATTGGATTAATCTGCAGAGAGGACAGCCATAAGCCATTTGGCCAATAGTGTAGTGAACATTTACTCAACATCTCAAGCTCTAATTTTCTTTACATCCTTATAAATGTTCCTCAGATCTTTGATACAAATTTGTTTTTCTGATTTAAACCTCTCTGTTGAACGCAAGTGTACCTGCAGCTTCTGTCATTTTGATGTGTTCAGCAGGTAAAGGTTGAAATGTATTACAAATTTTATTTACTGTCAAATTTCAATGGGGCTAGCTCAATTGGAATGTAGAATTGTAGGAGCTTTTTCCTCCAGGAACAGCTACCAGATTTTTTGCAGTTTTTGGAGAAGTTAAATCCCATCTAAAACACGTGCTGGTGGTTTTTGAATGAATCCTGATTTTCTGCAATTCTTGATAACAGTACTTGAGATTTTTGAGATTGAATGTGTATCTGTATTGATAGCTTCTTGTTTGAACTTTAATGCTTCTCTGTGACAGCACAGAGACCCTGCACTGAGATATTAACTTGTCTGTGATCTCTGTGCTTTCTCCTTTTCATTTATTAGATATTTTTTGAAATCATGTCTCCTGTTAAAATTACAGCTATTAGGGCCAAGATCATTGGCAAATCTCACCATTGTAAATACCAAAGAATACATTTTCAGGCAGTATTAGCAAAGCGACTTGTAATGTATTCTGTTTTTAAGTGTTTCCCTCTCTTTTACAACAGGTAAGTTGCCAACTTAGTGAAATAATTTATTGATTTTAACTGTGTATGTTATTTACGGTGGAGAGAGGTTAGTGGCTGAAGCAAATGATTTCCCACACAATCGCTTGATAAAGTGCAACTGGTAGAAATGGCACATGTCAACTTACATTATCTACATCTGTCCCCAGCATCAAAGTCTTACTGCTCATTACTTTTAAGAGACAAATGCAATTAGTGTGTCTGAGCCTTTTTGTGATTATAAAATATCTGACCTGACTACATTTATGGGTGCAGCTTTGGAAATTTCAGCTCTCTTGTGAGGAAGAGTAAATGAACTGCAACATTTGTTTGTTTGGCCTCCACTTATCACTTAATTGTGCCTTTAAACCATGCTTTATCTTATCTCATCTGCAGCAACACTCTGAAGATGATTCGTTCTGGTGTACCAAAGTCTCTGGATGGATCTGGCACTGGAGGGGTAGTGCCCTTAGGAAAGAAGGGGAAGGAGTTTGATTTCTCCCAGGGATCAATGAAGATTGATTTTGTAGAGTGCAGTGCACGAGGGAGCAAAGGAGACAAAGGAGAGGCAAGCATTGGAACTGTGGAAGCGTGGCTTGTTAAAGTAGCATGAGCAGTGAGATGGTGTAAAAATGGAAGTCATGTCATGCTGCCAACACAAGGAGAATTGATTCTCAAATGTACGCTTGCAACAGGAAGTGAGACTGAGACCAAGAATGCAAAAGTCATGTTTTTAATGCTGAAGGTTCAAAGAAATGCTGAAGGTTCAAAGAAATGCAGAACCAGGGCTGCGCAATGCTTGCCATGGCTGTCTTGAGCTGAGCTAGCTTGATGCTTTCTACATTTAGGTGTTCAGATTCCACAGCTTGGATTTTGGTGTGAGTGCTCTTTATGTTGCTTGTGTTGTTGAATTGGCAGCACACCATCTTGTCTATTCATAAGCAAATAAAATAATGGATATAAATCAACCTTTACAGCAGTGCAGTCTTTCTGTGAAGGTGCTGTTTTGTGTGAAATGTATTGTACCAGACTGATATTTATTTTCCATTGGCCATGCCTGACACACAAGGAAACGGTCTTGCTGTTTGAGGCCAGTCATCACGGCCCAGGACACCGCTGTAGGAGTTCTTCAAGGCAGTGTCCTTGGACCAACGATCTTCAGCTGCTCCATCAGTGACCTTCCAGTCAGCAGTAAAAGATTTTTGCTGATGATTCCACAGTGTGTAGCTCCACTCAACCCTGCTGATAATGAAGCAGCCCATGTCAGGCTAGAGCCAGACTTGGATAACATTACAGGCTGGTGCCCCATATGTGCTAAGCAGTGACTATCTCCGATAAGAGAAAACATCAATATTATGGAAACACCTCCAAGCCACACACCAACCTGATTTGGACATGAATTACCATTGCTTTGTCACTGATTCTAAATCCTGGAGTTCTCTATTTAATGCTATGTGGGAGCACCATCATTGCAAGGACTGTGGGGGTAACTTGGCAGCCGATAACCATCACCACCTAGGGGAAGGTCAGGATGGGCACGATGCATTGCCAGCGTTGTTGACATCCTGAGAATCTTTTCAAAAATTGGTCTGATTATTTCCTGTGCATGTCACCACCACAAATCCTCCGTGGTTTTAGTTGTGAAATTCGTCAGTACAGCTTGAAGAATCAGTGCACTGCTTGGTGCATAGAAGATAATGTAAAATTCCCAACTTGGGTGCTATGGTATTCTTTAAAAGATTACTTATTTAGACTAAATCCTTGTGCTATATCAGTGATGCTGATTTGTTAACAGCACAAATACACCATTGTATTTAACTTGTGATTCTTGTTCTGCAGCTGTAGCTTATTACAGGTGGTGTCCGTGTAAATGCATTTTTATCTTGGTAAATAGTGTGCGAATATCTTGGTAGCCGTGTCCTGTTGCAAAACTTACCTGGTGGAAAAGAATGGTTCACAGTCATCTTTTACTTGAGAATCAGTGCCTGCATTAAAGAACCCAGGAACCAGATGTTGAACAGCAAAGTTTTACTTCACTATCGCCTGCAGGGACCAAAATTGTGGAACATATTGCCCAGCTTTGTGGATGTCCTGAGAGTGTAAATATTTTTTGACATAATTACAATAATTAACTGCACCATAATGTATGCTTGCAGGTCGTGTAGATGGTATAAGTTATGGAATTTTACAGTAAAGCACTTTCTACATGCAGAATATTGTGTTGTAATATTGTGCAGTAAAGCTCGCTGATGATCGGAAAATAAATTGTATCAAGTACCATTGAGTTGGTGCAAGAGATGGTGATTTTCTAAACTAACCTCAAGGCATTCCACAATAAGGCCTATTTTCTGTCCATGAATACCAGGTGTGGTGTGAAATTATTTACACCCGCCCCTTCAGCATCCATCTGAAGCAGGTACTGTGTGGCTGGAACACTCCTCAGGCAATGTTCCCTCTAATTATCTTTGTCTTGTGCAGCCAGCTTGTTGTACTGTGCAGTCCCTTTTAAGATGTCCTTGCATTTTCTAGGGAATGCAGTTTGTACATGGTCTTCTTGTCCCTTGCGCAGTACATTCCCAACTGCTGCGCACCCACACAGCTTAGAGCAAACATTGTTCTTAGGTGCTCCAACCACATTACAAGATAGCTGTCCTGTTGCCATTTAGGGGCTGAAAAAACCTTGTGCGCAGGCACCCTATCTCTCTTGTGCACACTGCTGCCCTTTTGCATCATAGGTCTCTGATTTTCTGAGGAACACCATCATACTATCGGAAATGTCTTTCTATAATTGTACAGGGCATTGGTGATATCACACCTAGAGTACTAGGGCGGCGCAGGGCGGCACAGTGGCGCAGTGGTTAGCACCGCAGCCTCACAGCTCCAGGGACCCGGGTTTGATTCCAGGTACTGTCTGTGTGGAGTTTGCAAGTTCTCCCTGTGTCTGCGTGGGTTTTCTCCGGGTGCTCCGGTTTCCTCCCACAAGCCAAAAGACTTGCAGGTTGATAGGTAAATTGGCCATTATAAATTGTCACTAGTATAGGTAGGTGGTAGGGAAATATAGGGACAGGTGGGGATGTTTGGTAGGAATATGGGATTAGTGTAGGATTAGTATAAATGGGTGGTTGATGTTCGGCACAGACTCAGTGGGCTGAAGGGCCTGTTTCAGTGCTGTATCTCTAATCTAATCTAATCTAGTACTGTGTACAGTTCTGGTCTCCTTACTTAGGTGGGTGGGGGAGGGGAGAAATCTACTTGCATTGGAAGCAGTTTAGAGAATGTTCACTAGGCTGGTTCCAAGGATAAAGGTTTTTTTTAATTCTTTCATGGGATGTGGGTGGCGCTGGCAAGGTCAGCATTTGTTGCCCATCTCTTAATGCCCTTGCAAAGGTGGTGGTGAGCTGCCTCTTTGAACTGCTGCAGTCCATCTGGTGCAGGTACACCCACAGTGCTGTTAGGGAGGGAATTCCAGGATTTTGATCCAGTGACAGTGAAGGAACGTTTATATAGTTCTAAGTCAGGATGGTGTGTGACTTGGAGGGGAACTTGGTGATGGTGGTGGTCCCATGCATCTGCTTTCCTTGTCCTTCCAGGTGAAAGAGGTCACAGGTTTGGAAGGTGCTGTCGAAGGAGGCGTGGTGAGTTCCTGCAGTGCATCTTGTATATGGTGCATAGTGGCAGCAGTATGTGTCGATGGTGAAGGGAGTGAATGTTGAAGGTGGTGGATGGGGTGCCGATCAAGTGGGCTGTTTTGTCCTGGATGGTGTCGAGCTTCCTGAGTGTTAGCTTATGAGGAAAGGTTGGGCCTGTTACTCATTGGAGTTTAGAAAAATGAGAAATGATCTTGTTGAAACATAAGACTCTGAGGGGGCTTAACAGGGTAGATGCTGAGAGGAAGTTCCTCTTGGGGAATCTAGAACTAGGGGGCACGGTTTCAGAATTAGGGGTCTCCATTTAACACGGAAATGTGGAATTTCATCTGAGGGTCATTAATCTTTGGAATTCTCTTCCCCACAGAGCAGTTAGTTGGTTAAATATATTCAAGGCTGAGCTACTCAAGATTTTTGATCTGCAAGGGAGTCGAGGGTCATGGGGGCTGGCAGAAAAATGGAATTTAGGCCGCAATCAGATGACCCATGATCTTATTGAATGGTGGAGCAGGCTCAAGGGGTCAAATGGGCACCTGCTGCTCCTATTATGTTCTTGTTTAGCAAAAAAAGTAGCGTTGGAAAAGCCTTGCATGAGGTAGATGTATAGTGTGACGGCCATATTAGGGTTTGTATGTGAATTATTCATCAAAATCGGAAATAATTCAACTGTTTTCTGAAGTCTCTATGATATGGGAATTTCAAGGAAAAATAATGGTTAATAGGAATACAGCAACTTATATTTATATAGCGCTTTTAACGTAATAAAACATCCCAAGGTGCTTCACGGGAGCATTATGAAACCAAACATGACACTGGGTCACATAAGGAGATATTAGGTCAGATGACCAAAAGCTTGATCAAAGAGGTAGGTTTTAAGGAGTGTCTTAAAGAAAGAAGGCAAGGTGGAGAGATGTAGGGAGGGAATTCCAGAGCTTCAGACCTAGGCAACTGAAAGCACAGCCACCGATGATGGAATAATTAAAATAGGGGATGCACAAGAGGCCAGAATTAGATGAATGCAGATATCTCGGAATTTTGTGGGGCTGGAGAAGATTATGGAGATAGGGAGGGTTGAGACCATGGAGGGATTTTGAAAATGAGGATGAGTGTTTTAAAATCAAGACATTGCTTGACCAGGAGCCAATGTAGGTCAGCAAGTGCATGGGCGATAGGGGAATGGGACTTTGCTGCCCGTGTCTTAACTTGCGCTGAGTTTTGGATGGCCTCAAGTTTATGGAGAGTAGAAGGTGGGAGACCAACTAGGTGTGCATTGGAATAGTCAAGTCTAGAGGTACGTACAAACATAAGAATTAGGAACAGGAGTAGGCCACTTGGCTTTTCGAGCCTGCTCCGCCAATCAATAAGATCATGGCTGATCTGATTGTAACCTCGACTCCACATTCCCGCCTAACCTGATGACCTTCCAACCCCTTGTTTATCAAGAATCTATCGACCTCTGCTTCCACTGCCTTTTCAGGAAGAGTGTTCCAAAGACTCATAATCCTCTGAGAAAGAATTTCTCCTCTCTGTCTTAAATGGGCGACCCCTTATTTTTAATTAGTGACCCCTAGTTCTAGATTCTCCCACAAGGGGGAACATCCTTTCCACATCCACCCTGTCAAGACCCCTCAGGATCGTATGTTTCAATTAAGTCTCCTCTGACTCTTCTAAACTCCAGCGGATACAAGCCTAGCCTGTCCAACCTTTCCTCATAAGGCAGCCTGCCCATTCCATGCATTAGTCTAATAAACCTTCTCTGAACTACTTCCAATGCATTTACATCCTTCCTTAAAGAAGGAGACCGATACTGTACACAGTACTCCAGATGTGGTCTCACCAATGCCCTGTAAAACTGAAGCATAACCTCCCTACTTTTGTATTCAATTCCCTTCATAATAAACAATGGTATTCTATTACTTGCCAAACCTGAATACTAACCTTTTGCGATTCATGCACTAGGACACCCAGATCCCTCTGCATTTCAGAGCTCCTCAATCTCACACCATTTAGATAATATGCTTTTTTTATTCTTCCTGCCAGTGGACAATTTCACATTTTCGTACATTATGCTCCATTTGCAAGATCTTTGCCCGCTCACTATATCACTTTGTAGCCTCCTTATGATGTCCTCTTCACAACTTACTTTCCTACCTATCTGTGTGTCATCAGCAAATTAACAACCATACCTTCGGTCCCTTCATCCAAGTCATTTAAATTGAGGCCACAGCACAGATCCCTGTGGCACACCACAGTGGCACAGTCTCCTGCGCACTGAGATGCTGTGAATATGCAGCCTATGCCTTGCCTTGCCAGGACTAACAGGCGCAGGAAAACGCTCTCGGCCACTCACTCCAGGCCGGTCGCTCGCTCCCTGCTACCCCACCCTGCTCTCCTCCGCTTCCCCCTGTTCTCTGGCCGCTTGCTCTCCCCTTCACCTCCCCCCACCCCTCCAGACGCTAGCTCTAGACCACGGGCCGCTTCCCTCCTCTTGGCCACTTGCTCCTTCCGAAGAAGCAAAGTGGGCTGCAAGGGGTGATGGGGCGATGTAGGAGCGAGTGGCCAAGAGGAGGGAAGCGGCTTGTGTCTGGAGGGATGGGGGGTGGGGAAGCGGCCGGAGTCTGGGGAGGGGGTGAGGAAGCGGGGAGTGAGCGCCCAGAGAGTCGGATGGGGCAGGTGGGGAAGTGGGGAGTGAGCGGATTGGAGGTTGGGTGGGGGGGAAATGAGCGGCCGGAGAGTGGGGTGGCACTGAAACCTCTCAGCACTGTCAGAGGTGCTGTCTTTCTGATAAGACTTTAAACAGCTCAATGTTCTCTGAGCATCAAACATGCCCATTGTGTGCTGCCATGGGTTGAAGTTGCTTTTCTGTGATCAATTGAGCAGCGCCATCTTTAATCCTGGCAGCTGCCTGAAGGTCGCAGATGGTGATGTTTCAGTGAAACAGGCTGCACTTGCGCATGTACTAATACATTGCCACTTAGTGGTTGTATTGTCAGTAAATGCAGCCTTTTACATTCGCTACTTTCCAATCTAATGGAAGCTTCCCCGAATCTAGGGAATTTTGGAAAATTGAAACCAATGCATCAACTATCTCACTCGCCACTTCTTTTAGGATCCTAGGATGAAGTCCATCAGAACCTGGGGACTAATTTTCTTGAGTTCCTCCTTCCCTCCCATTTCCTGATTTACAGCTATTTCTGGGATGTTAATTGTATTCTCTCTAGTGAAGACCAATGCAAAATATCTGTTCAATTCATCTGCCATCTCCTTAGTTTCCCTTATTAATTCCCCAGACTCACTTTCTGTAGGACCAATGCTCAGTTTGTTAACTCTTTTTAAAATATCTATAGAAACTTTTACTATTGGTTTTTGTATTTTTAGCTAACTTTCTCTCGTGCTCTAATTTTTCCATCCTTATCAATCTTTTAGTCATTCTTTGCTGTTCTTTATATTCTGTCCTGCCACCCATCTTTGCGCAATTATATGCTTTTTCTTTAAGTTTGACACTATCTTTAATTTTTTTTGTTAACCACTGATAATGGGTCCTCCCTTGAAATTTGTTGGAATGTATCTATTCTATGTATTCTGAAATATCCCCTTAAATGTCTGCCACTGCATCTCTATTGACCTATCCCTTAACCTAATTTGCCCGTTCACTTTAGCTACCTCTGCTTTCATGCCCTCATAATTGCCCTTATTTAAATTTAAAATACTGGTCTTGGGACCATTTTTCTCTCCCTCAAACTGAATGTAAAATTCAATCATATGATCGCTGCTACCAAGAGGCGCCTTCACTGTGAGGTCATCAATTAACCCTATCTCGTTGCACAAAACCAGGTCTAGTATAGCCAGCTCTTTGGTTGGCTCCAGAATGTGCTGTTCTAAGAAACTATCCCGAAAACATTCTTATGAATTCCTCATCTACCTTTGTCCATCTGATTTTTCTAGTCCATATGTAGATTAAAATTTCCCCAGGATTATTGCCGTACCTTTCTGACAGGCTCCTATTATTTCTGCCTTTATACCCCATCCTACCGTGTGGTTACTGTTAGGGGGCCAGTACACCACTCCCATGAGTGACTTCTTGCCTTTATCATTTTTCATTTCTACCGGAACTGCTTCTACATCCTGGTTTCCTGAACTTAGGTCATCCCTCTCTAATGTGCTAATACCATCATTAATTAACAGCACCACCCCTCCACCTTTTCCTAGCTTCCCGTCCTTCCTAAATGTCATGTACCCTTCAATATTCAGGTCCCAATCTATGTTATCCTGCAGCTATGTGTTTGTCAAGGCATCTGTTTTGTTTCGAATGCTACATGCATTTAGATATAGAGCCTTTAGTATTGTCCTTTTATTATTTTTGTAACGTCTAGCCTTGTCTGTTGATTTACTCTTAGAGTCGTATCACGGTCTGTTTATCATTTCCCATATTAATACCTTTCTCTCTTGCCTTGTTTCTACTCTTTGATTTACCATATCTTCCCAAATTTGATCCCTTGTCCCTATTTAGTTTAAAATCCTCTCTACTTCCCTAGTTGTGCAGCTTGCTAGAACACCAGCACCAGCACGGTTCAGGTGTTGACTGTCCCAACCGTACAGCCCCCACTTTCCCCAGTGCTGGTGTCAGTGCCCCACGAACCGGAACCCACTTCTACCACACCAGTCTTTGAGCCATGCATTCATTTCTCTAACCTTATTTGCCCAATGCCAATTTGCATGTGGTTTATGTAATAATCCAGAGTTCCTGCTTCTTAACTTGGTGCCTAGTTCCTCATACTGACTGTACAGAACCAACTTCCTTGTCCTGCCTATGTCCTTGGTACCTACATGGACCATGACGACTGGATCCTCGCCCTCCCACTGTAAGGTTCCTCTCCTGTCCTGAAACCTGGCACCGGACAGACAACACAGCCTTCTGGACTCTCGCTCTTGGCTGCAGAGTACAGTGTCAATCCCCTCACTATACTGCCTCCTACTACCACTACATTCTTTTTTTGCTTCCCCCACTTGAATGGCTTCCTGCACCATAGTGCCATGATCAGTTAGCTCATCCACCCTGCAGCCCCCACTGTCATCCAAGCAAGCTGAAAGAACCTCAAACCTGTTGAACAATCGCAAAGGCTGACACTCTTGTACTCTTGCCCTCTGGGTCCCCTTACCTGCCTCAGCTGCAGCCAAACTCTCCTGTCCCTGACCACTGACCAAATCAGAACACCCTATCCACTTCCTGGTACAATGTGTCCAGATAACTTACCCCCTCCCTGATGTGTTGCAGTGTCTGCAGCTGGGCCTCCAGCTCAATGACTCTGAGCCGAAGCTCCTTGAGCCGCAAATATTTACTGCGTTTGTGTTTGCCCTGGATCACGCTGGCGTCCAGGAACTCCCACATGCTGCAGCTGTAACAGGCGTGAATGAGGGTTTCAACAACAGATGAGGTGAGGAAGAGGTGGAGTTGAATGATGTGACGGGGTGGAAAATGGCAACAAAAAGGGTAGAGAGACTGGACTGTCTTCTGTTTAAATCCCAAGGTTCATTAGGAATTTGCATCTTGGGTGCTAAACTGTTCCAACTGCTGTTGGCATATTAACACACCAGTAAGAATCATGGAAGTTCTAATGCACTGAGGAGCTGTCTGAAACATGCAACCATCTCTCCAGCATTTATACACTTTTTCAATGTCATGCATTAAAACTGAGGTGTGGACAGAAGGCAGACAATATCTTACTATGCATGTGCACCATCTGTTTAGTATTTAAAGAATGAATGTTTTGGAACACCTAGCCTAAATGATTGTTTTCTGGTGGACAATTTTTCTTGTTTCTTTAGTGACTAGATTCTTGTTAACCTGAATCTTTACTGCAGTAGGTCTGACACGTTGCTTTTTGGTCAAGCACATGACTCTTTCAGTTTTGTAACTAGGAACCGGAATTCCCCACTGGCTACTCCTTTCATTAGGACTTTTATGCGTTGATATTTGTATTTCATTTCCCTCTATTTGTAGGGAGGAGATGCGGCGAAAACAGAACTCTATTCTTAGGTAGGGCCTATTTCTCTTGCTCACAATTCTTATTGCAGAGGCACACCAACCAGGCTTTGTAGGTGTTTTCTACAACAGTATAGCCAGAGTGTTTCTTATTAATTTGGAAGAGGATTTGGTCCTGAATCTGCATAAGTTACAACAAAACACTCTAGAAAGCTACCTTTCTTGCTAAGGTTGAACGCCTTGTAAAATACACCGCAGTTTCCCATAAAATGTCCTTGGGTTCTTGCCTTTCAGCTGTTTGGTATGCATTGTAACTATCATCTACATTTAAGAATTTACTTTATACAGCTCTCCATAAGTCTGCCATTTATAGTGACTTGTCTCTATTCTGGGGCAAAGTATCAAGGTTAAGAACCAGGTCTATCTGATCTAGGTGAAGGTTTACAACTTTCAAATGTTAAGAAAAGAATGTTTCTGATTCTTGGTCAAGCTTTCTTACATGAGGATCATTTTGGAGTTATCCACCCATACATTGGGAAGAGTTTGAGTTGAGCTGATTGGCAATATGCTCAATCAGCAACCTAGCCACGGTGGCCCATCAAACGTATCACACTTGGTGATATGGGTACAAAGGCAAGGGCTGTCATATTTGGACAAATCTTTCTCATTCTCCCTCCCTTTCTCCATTAGCATTTTTTGGGGTTCCCATAATAATCCACTTTGGATGTAGGACAAGAGTTTCTTAAGTCATGTTTTTTGTTTTAAAAAGGACTTTGATTTTTAGGGGATCGGTTCTAAAAAGTGTGCAGAATCTTGAGCTAGTTGTGCACTTTTTTGTGACCAGGACACTGGTTCAGTTAAAATATTGGATCTCCTGAGCATTAGACTAACTTCTGTCTGTTTGACTGGACAAAGGGTATTTTGGATGGGAATTCCTAGGATGAGAAGATGCATGTCTTTCCTTATGGATAACAGTCTGGTGGGTTCATGCCATTGGCTCTGAGCTGATATAGTAACTGCACCCTGGGGGGGTGCAGGTTGGGATGAACCTCCCTTGCCTGATCTAGTTGGTAATCTGGCTCCTTTCCATAAAGGAGAAGCTCTGCTAAAAACATCAAGGCTTTTCGTTGTAGGCTTGACCTGAGTACTCCCTTAGTACTACTGACATGTCATCTTGGATTATGTGCTCAAGTCTCTGGAGTGGGATTTGAAACCAAAACCTGCTAACTCAGAGGTAATTGTGAACTTATTGAATGAAGGCTTCCGGTCCTGGTTTCATCTCAAAGCAACTCGCGTATATCCACCCCCTTTCTGCAGAGAGGCTGTGAGCTTATACCATTAACATCTCTGTAAATTTTAAAAGTTGAGTCCAGCAGCTGCAAAGAGGCTTCCAGTCAACTGAATGGACTGCCCCTTGAAATTTATTTGTGAAAAGCCAGTGCTGCAATACTTCTTGGTGTGCTGTGGTTCTGTCTCTTTTCACAGACAATTGGGAATGGGTTTTTTAAAACTTCTTTTTGCAGTGTTCAAGTGGAGGCCAATAACATTTCAGCATTGTCCATTGCTGCATCACTTCAGCCGACTCCCCCTGGCGGCGGGTTCCGGTACCGCGAGGTCCCGGACTCCCCCTGGCGGCGGGTTCCGGTACCGCGAGGTCCCGGACTCCCCCTGGCGGCGGGTTCCGGTACCGCGAGATCTCGGGCTCCCCCTGGCGGCGGGTTCCGGTACCGCGAGATCTCGGGCTCCCCCTGGCGGCGGCGCCGGGTGAGGTCCGGTTGCTGCGGTGATGATGGCGGCTCGGGAAGCGCAGGCCGCCGGGTCTGGCTGTGAGTTGGAGTCCCGGGAACGGCTGGCCAGCGGGAGTACGGTGGGAGACGAGTCATCAGATAGCGAGGCTGAGCACGAATCAGCGCAGAAACTGATCCGTAAGGTGTCCACCTCCGGCCAGATCCGTAGCAAGGTGAGGCCGGGGTCGGGGGAGCGGCCGGGTCCCCTACTACTCTGCTGCAACCAGGGCGGCTGCAGTTGGGCAGGCCGCAGGGGGAGCCTCAGGCTCGAGTGAGGCACAACAGGGAGCGGAGGTGGAGTTTTTAACTGGAGGGTGCAAAACTAGAGACTCCGGGGTCAGGGGGAGAAATAGCCCGAAAAACACCCACTCCGGATACCAGGAATAATCTGTCCCTGGGTCCAGTCTCTGGGTATCATCTGTCCCTGGGTCCAGTCTCTGGGTATCATCTGTCCCTGGGTCCAGTCTCTGGGTATCATCTGTCCCTGGGTCCAGCCTCTGGGTATCATCTGTCCCTGGGTCCAGCCTCTGAGTATCATCTGTCCCTGGGTCCAGTCTCTGAGTATCATCTGTCCCTGGGTCCAGTCTCTGGGTATCATCTGTCCCTGGGTCCAGCCTCTGGGTATCATCTGTCCCTGGGTCCAGTCTCTGGGTATCATCTGTCCCTGGGTCCAGTCTCTGGGTATCATCTGTCCCTGGGTCCAGCCTCTGGGTATCATCTGTCCCTGGGTCCAGTCTCTGGGTATCATCTGTCCCTGGGTCCAGTTCCTGAGTATCATCTGTCCCTGGGTCCAGCCTCTGGGTATCATCTGTCCCTGGGTCCAGTTCCTGAGTATCATCTGTCCCTGGGTCCAGTTCCTGAGTATCATCTGTCCCTGGGTCCAGCCTCTGGGTATCATCTGTCCCTGGGTCCAGTTCCTGAGTATCATCTGTCCCTGGGTCCAGTCTCTGGGTATCATCTGTCCCTGGGTCCAGTTCCTGAGTATCATCTGTCCCTGGGTCCAGCCTCTGGGTATCATCTGTCCCTGGGTCCAGTTCCTGAGTATCATCTGTCCCTGGGTCCAGTCTCTGGGTATCGTCTGTCCCTGGGTCCAGTCTCTGGGCATAATCTGTCCCTGGGGACCTATCCCCAGGATAATTTGTCACAAAATGTATCCTCCAGCATAATCTAGCTCTGTATCCCATATGAGAGTTCTGATAGGCTTTTCACTAATTTGACCTTGCAGAGCTTCACAAGGTTCAAAATCTTTGGGGAATGCAGCATAAGGAGTTCACACTATTAAATGTTTATATGACTGGTTCCAACACATAGCTCGACGATATTGTCAAAGATTGGCGATCTGTTCAATATTGATCTGTGGCTGTTGTAATTATGGGAGATGACATATTCCATTACCTTTTGTTTGACAGTTTCCAAATTGTGGCTAACATCATAGCATATAAAAGGTTGCTGGGCTATTGAGGGATGTGTCTCCCAGGCATTGTGATCTCCTGGATTGCCTGCAGGAGTTGAAGAGCAGTTTTCCAGATTATGTCATGAAATTGCCTACAGTCTTTTCCTTTTTCTTTCCCGCTACCAGGAGATTGACTGATTGGTGGTGGTGGATGACTGTCTGGTGGTATTGACTGAGATGGGGCATGGTGTGTAAAAATTGCGATATGTCAGTATGGGACAGGCTTGATGCACCAGCTGCTCTTTTCTTGCCTGTCTTTGTCATATGTTTCAGTATGATGTCAAGGATTTAGATCACGATTCTGTGGGTAAGATTGCCTGAGAAAGGCAGTCTACATTGGTACAAGCTTTGTAACAGGGAACTTTGTCTCTTAACTTTTGTGCCGGTCAGCAGAAGAGCGGAGCTGGTTTTCAAATGGTCTACAGCACAAGAAATGTGTTTAAAGTTGGTCAAAATGTTCAATATATATTCAGCTCACTTTTCGAAGAGAAAGGTACAGGATATGATATTAAATTTGCCGTTGATGGAGACACTCCTTATTTGGACATCGCCATTCATTCATACCTCCAGTAGAGACGTGGTGGTAGGGGGACCAGTGTACAGAGTAAGGGTTCTCTGCATTGATTCCTTGGTCACCATTAGTTAATTAGGGATTGGATAGCTCTTTCAAAGAGCTGGCATAGGCACGATGGGCCAAATGGCCACTTTTTGTTTAGTTTTTAATTTAGAGATACAGCACTGAAACAGGCCCTTCGGCCCACCGAGTCTGTGCCGACCATCAACCACCCATTTTATACTAATCCTACACTAATTCCATATTCCTACCACATCCCTACCTGTCCCTATATTTCCCTACCACGTAGGGAAATTGCTAGGGGCAATTGCTAATGGCCAATTTACCTATCAACCTGTGTTTTAAAATTCTATGAAAAGCTGTAGAAAAACAAACCTCAACGGGAAAACAGAGATTGATGAACAGACTTGCAGATCAGCACGTGAGTCATCCCTGTGATGAAAGTTAATTTTAAAAAGTGTTAATGAAAAACAATGTTGAAAGAAAAAATGTGTTGGAGCCCTTGTTCATCAAGCATTAGGAGAAAATATCAAAATGTTGCCTTGAATCACCTCGCCTAAGTCTGCTCCTAGCTTCAGCCCACCTCCACTTCTCTCCTCTCGCCTGTGAATCTTCTCAGGACACTCTGCTGAAGGCTGTTTGTATGTGTGAGTTGTAACGTAGATGTGTCTGGAGACATTCCCATTCCACACCAAATACTGACCAAACCTCAGATGCCTCAAAATAGAACAAAACAAAAAGAAATCAGTTTCAGGAATTTTGCCTAAAGTTTCTCTTCAAGTTGGAAGGCTTAAAGAAAAAAGTCAGTTGTAGAATTTTTGTTTCTTAGCTGTACCAGTAGTGTTGCTCGTGGAAATAGGAAGAAGCGAATTTGCCTCAGAATCTATGATCAATGCTGCAACTATAGATGTGGGGATCTGGGGCTGATGAAACTCTAGGTATTTGCAGGTGTGTGTGTGCAACAGGCAGCTTTATAATGAGAACATCATACTATCTAGAGATGTGAAGGAATGCTGGCATGCAAGGAGGGTGGCTGAGCATTGCAATTTGGATATATTATGGATTAGTCGTGATTGTGGGCTTATACCACACGAGCAAACAGTGTTCTGTGTTCGTACTTGCTGCAAGAGAGTTTTGTCTGAAAATTTTGTCAGCATTTGTCTTCAAAGCAGTTTGATTTTTCTTTGAACATCCTGTGAGACTTGGAATAGTGTTCTTTCCTCAGTGCATCTCCAACAGTGATCTGATCTCAAGCTCAGTCAATGTATCTTGGTATAGTTTTAAATAAACAGAGTACAAAATCTTATTTCTTTTGCCCCAATATTGACGTTGAAATATGAAATTACTCCCCGCAAGTGTTAATGTCATCTACAGAGAGCAGAATTAAAATGATTTTTCATTCTGCACGTTGAGGCTTTGGCTCCCTGCTCCAACTGACTATATGTAATATATAGAGCAGTGCGGTTTAACCTAAATGATCCCTACTTCCTGGTATTTCTCTGAAAATATTTAGTCTCTTGTGGGGACCTACTCAGCTATAAATAGCTCTGGCCGTCTGTTCTTACTAAGCGCACAGACTGATGCTGGCCAGATGGAATTCACCCACCAGTACAGGCAGACAAACAACAAAACATTAAATTTGCTCTTTTTTTCCCCAGACTTGTTTAGAATTTTTTTTAAAATGTAACGCATGTATCACATCCTAAATGTCCTGTAAAGTTTCTACCCGAGATTAGAACCGCAACATCTTGCCCTTGCATCACCCCTCTTATAGAAAAGTGTCTTGTGTTTAACAGGAGGTGAGGACATCAGAGAAAGACACTGGGGAGTGGGTGGCATGGTCAAAGTCTTTTCGGCGCTTTTGAAGTCAGGGGAAGAGATAGTGAGACAACTCCAGGGAGTATAGATGTAATGGCTGAATGATGGTCTGGGGAAGGGAGTGGGGTGGTCAAAATAATTAGAGGCAGAGAATTGCTGGGAGTGGCGGGGACCAGATCAGTTGTAGGGGTGGGTACGAAGGAAACGGAGGTGATCGTGCAGAGGGAATCGAAAACATGAGCCTTGAGCAGTGTTCAAATTAATGTGTCATATCGAGACACATTGTGGTATTCCTCCTAATCCCTTGGCAAACTGCAATGAATAATTTTTCTGTCGAAAGTTAGAATTTGAGGAAGGTACATATTACAGGTCTGCCTGTACTGGTGGTTATACATTATCGTTCTGCAAGGTCTTAGCTGGGCTGCACAGTGAGTTTAATCTTAGCCATGGTGTCCACAAAGATGTACCACAAACTCTGAACCACTGACTTCATTGCCTCCCCTGTCACTTTCTCAGGCTGAACCAGACTGTTTGTAACCTCAGCATCCTATCCGTCCCTGAGCTGAGGTTCTGAACCCATGTGCTCTACCACAAAGACTGCCCGCTTCCCCCTTCCTAGTATCACCCGCCTGAGCCCATCTGCTGCTGAAACTTTCATTCATGCCTTTGTCACCTCCAGACTCAACTATTCCAATTCCCTCCTGGCTGTTTTCTCATCCTCTACCCTCCACATCATTAATTAATATTAATAGTTAAACAAGGTACTAACTAGGTTCTAAAAGAGGGAATGGAGATTTTTTTAGATGGGTGGATGGGCACCTGAGACCTGTTGCTTGTACCTATTCAAAAGAGACAGGTTGCACCTCAAAGGACTGGGACCAGTGTCCTCGCAGGGAGGTTCACTAGTGTGGTTGGGGAGGGTTTAAGCTAAGTTGGCAGAGGAATAGGCACCAACATATTGAAATAGAATCAAGGAATAAGGTGCATAAAGGATTGCGAGTGTTACATAGTGCTATTGAAGGAAGGAGTGCCATATTAGAGAGAAGCAAACTAAGGACTACAAGGAATACAAAGGCAGGTTTAGAATGCATGTATATAAATGCACAAAGTGGTAAGTGGCACAAATAGCCATGTGGGAATATGTTGTTGTGGCAATAATGGAAAAGTGGCTCAATAATGATGAGGACTTAGTGTTTAATATTCAAGCATACAAAGTATTCAGAAAAGATAGGGAAGGAAGAAAGGGAGGTGAAGTGGCAGTACTGATTAGGAAAGACATTGTAGTGTTGGAAAGAGTGGATGTCCTTAAGAGGGCAAGGACAGAATCCATTTGGTTTGAGTTGAGAAGCAAGAAAGGTATGATCAAGCTGCTGGGAGTAATCTATAGGCCTCCAAACAGTGAGATAGAGAGGAATAGAGGAACAAATCTGCAGGGACATCAGAGATCTATAAGAATCACAGGGTGGTGATAGTGGGGGATTTTAATTACCCAAATATTGATTGGGATAATGTTAGAGTAAAGAGTAAGGAGGGAGAGGAATTTCTGAAATGAGTGCAGGAGAACTTCCTTGACCAGTATGTTCTCGGTCTAACTAGAAAGGAGGCATTGCTGGTTCTGGTGCTGGGGAATGAGGTGGGCCAAGTGGATCAGGTGACTGTGGGGGAACATTTGGGTAAGAGTGATCATCATATCAGAAGGTTTATATTAGTAATGACGAAGAGCAAGGAACAATCTCAGGTAGAACTTCGAAATTGGAAGAGGGCTCTCTTCAATGGGATGAGAGGGGATCTAGCAAGGATGTAATGGAACCAAGGACTGAACAGAAGAACTGTAAAGGAACAATGGGTGATCTTTAAGGGGGAGATGTTTCAGGTACAGGCTAGGTACATTCCAACAAAGGGGGAAAAGTAGGGGAACCAAAGCCAGGACTCCTTGGATGATAAGGGAGATGGAGAATATGATGAAACAAAAAAAGAGGGTGTAAGATGCATGTCAGGTTAATTCTTCAAGTGAGAACCAGGCCAAATACAACAAGTTGAGAGGCGAGATGAAGAGGAAAATGAGACAGGCAAAGAGAGAACATCAGAATAGAATGGCAGTCAACATAAAAGGCAACCCAGAAATCTACCGGCATGTAAATAGTAAGTAGGTCAGAGTAGTTAGGTTGGGGCCTATTAGGGACAAGGAGGGTGATACACATTTAGAGGCATAGGGTAAGGCTAGAATACTTAATGAGTGGTCTCCTCTACATTGGGGAGACCAAACGCAGACTGGGTGACCGCTTTGCGAAACATCTCCGCTCAGTCCGCAAGCAGGACCCCGAGCTTCCGGTTGCTTGCCATTTCAACACTCCCCCCTGCTCTCATGCTCACATATGTGTCCTGGGATTGCTGCAGTGTTCCAGTGAACATCAACGCAAGCTCGAGGAACAGCATCTCATTTACCGATTAGGCACACTACAGCCTGCCGGACTGAACATTGAGTTCAATAATTTCAGAGCATGACGGGCCCCCATTTTACTTTTATTTTTACTTTTTATTTTCTTTTTCCTTTTCAAAATTTTTTTTTTGTGTTTATTTTATTTTATTTCATCTTAGTTTGTTCAGTTTGCTTACCCACTGTTTTTTTTTCATGTTTGTACTTGCGGCTGTTCAATTTTCAGTCCATTAACACCCTATCTGTACTAATGCTTTGTCTTTCAACACACCATTAACATATTGTTTGCCTTTGCTCCACGACCTTCTGGTCAGCTATTCTGTGACCTTGTCCTATCTACACCTTCTCCTTTGTTATCTCTTGCCCCACCCCCACTTTACTTGCTTATAACCTTTTACATTTCTAATATTTGCCAGTTCTGAAGAAGGGTCACTGACCTGAAATGTTAACTCTGCTTCTCTCTCCACAGATGCTGCCAGACCTGCTGAGTATTTCCAGCATTTCTTGTTTTTATTTCAGATTTCCAGCATCCACAGTATTTTGCTTTTAAACTATTATACTTAATGACTACTTTGTATTGGTGTTTACTAAGGAAGAGCATACTGACAAAATATAGGTAGAAGTGGAAATGATAGAGGTAATAGATGGAGTGACAGTTGATCGGCAGAATGTACTGGAAAAGCTGGCAATGCTTAGGGTGGATAAGTCGCCTAATCCAGATGGCTTACATCCCAGGTTACTAAGGGAAGTGGGGTGGAAATAACAGAAGGCCTTGCCATAATCTTCCAAACTTCCCTAGATATGGGGGAGGTGCCAGAGGTTTGAAAAGTGGCAAATGTACCACCTTTGTTCATGAAAGGATTTAAGGACATTCCTAATAACGACAGGCCAGTCAGTTTAACATCAGTGGTGGATAAGGTTTTAGAAACAATAATCAAGGAAAGAATTAACAGACATTTGGAGAGGTTTGAGTTAATGAAGGAGAGCCAGCATGAATTTGTAGAAGGCGGGTCATGTTTGACTAATCCTAATTGAATTTTTTGATGAAGTAACAGAAGATTGATGAGGGGACTGCAGTGGATGTTGTCTATATGGATTTTAAGAACACGTTTGACAAAATACCACATAAAAGGCTGGGTAACACAATTGTGGCTCATGGAATAGGAGGGTCAGTGTCAGCTTGAATAAAAATTGGTTTAAGGACAGAAAACAGTGAGTGGTCGTAAATGGTTGTTTATCAGACTGGAGGATGGTAGACGATGGCGTTCCCCAAGGGTCAGTGCTAGGACCACTGCTTTTTTTGATACGCTGAAATGACTTGGATATTGGAATACAGGGTAAAATTTTAACATTTGCCAATGATGCCAAACTTGGAGGTATGGCAGACAATGAGGAAGATACCAATCGACTGCAACAGGACATAGATAGGCTAGCAGAATGGGTAGACAAGTGGCAAATGGAATTTAATACAGAGAAGTGTGAGGTGATGCAGTTGGCAAAATGGATAGGGAGTGGCAGTATAGACTTTCTGGCATAGTTCTAGTGAGTATGCAGGGACAGAGGGACCTGGGTGTGCATGCAAATAGATCTTTGAAGGTAACAGAATATATTGAGAGAGTAGTTAGCAAAGCATATGGAACTCGGGCTTCATAAATAGTGGTATTAAGTACAAAAGCAGGGAAGTTATGCTGAACCTATATGAAGTTCTGGTTAGGCCACAACTAGAGTATTGCACCCAGTTCTGGTCACCACACTTTAGGAAGGGTGTGAGAGTCCTTGACAGGGTGCAGAGGTGATTTACCAGAATGGTTCTGGGAATGGGGGAATTTTAACTTTAAGGCTAGTTTGGAAAAGCTGGGGTTGTTCTCCTTGGAGCAAGGGAGATTTGATCGTGGTATACAAGATTATGACAGGTTTACATAAGGCAGACAAAGAAAAACTGTTCCCATTAGCAGATGGTGCATGGACTAGGGGACACAGATTGAAAGTTTTGGGCAAGAGTTGCAGGTGGATGTGAGGAAGAACCTCTTTACGCAGCGAGTGGTAATGACCTGGAACTTGCTACCTACGAGCGTGGGGGAAGCGGAGACGATGAATGATTTCAAAATGATGCTGGATGGGCACATGAGCGAAATAAACTTGCAGGGGAATGGGACTGACTGGATTGCTCTACAGGGAGCTGGCATGGACTCGGGTCAAATGGCCTCCCTCTGTGCTGTTATGACTGTATAACTCTGCTGCTCATACCACACCCAGCTCCCATTGATCTATCATCCCTGCACTCACTGAGCAACATTGGCTGCTGGTCCGGCAACACTTCTATGTTAAATTCTGATCCTCATGTTCAAATCCTTTCATGGTTTTGCTTCCCTTATGTTAAACATGTATATAAATACAAGCTGATGTGCTGTCTCTCTATGTGCACATGTTATCTTAGTTCCACTTGATGTCCTCCCTCTGTATTAATATATGAGTTACAATCTTGACATGAACATGAGGTATGAAATGTACAATCTGTATATTACATTTGGCATGCAGCCTGTGTATTTGCATGGAATGTGCTATCTCTATTTTCATCTGTGCTTTCAGTATTTTCAACTGATACGCCATCTGTATATCTATGTGATCTGTTGTTTGCATAATATCACTGGATGCACCATTCATATATTTACTTAATGTCTCATACACATGTGACAAGTTAGCTGTGGGTTTGCATGTGATGTGCCAATTCTATATTTACGTGACGCCCTAGCCATATAAACATGATCCACCATTTGTATATTTACACATGACAAGATGTGCTCCTGAGTAGTAATGCTGGATCTCCCATTCGTATACTTACACATGACATGCCGTATGTTATCGTGACGCACTGTCTCTATACTAACACGTGATGTGCTGTCTCTGTATTTATACATAGCATGTTACCCTATTTTTGTGTGATTGGCTATCTGTGACGCACAGTCTGTGTATTAACATTATGTGCTATCTGCATAGATACAGGTGATGTGCTGCTTGAATATTAACATTACATGCTATCTTTATTCACACTTGATGTGCTTGTCTCTATGCACCTGATGTGTTATCTTTACACATGACGTGCTCTCAAGATGTGATGTTCCATCCCTTTATTTACGCAATACGTGTTATTTGTATATTTACATTTGTTGTGTCAGCTCAGTATTTTACACAGACGTACAGTCAGTATGTTTATACACAGCTTGCTCTCTGTATATTGACACAGGATATGCTAACAGTAGATATTTCTATGTGATGTACTGTAACAATGATGAGTTAGCTTATATACTTACACATGGCATGCAAATCTATATTAACTTATGATGTGCCATCAGTATATTAACATGTGAATTGCCTTGTATAATTGCATATAATGTGCCTATCTGATATATGTGGCAATCTCTATTTCCATGTGACCTGTCATTTATATATTTTCATGAGACATGCTGTTTTTGTGCTGGACTGTGATGTGAAGCTTGTATTGTTGCATATGACATGCTATTTCAATTATGACATGGCATGCTATCTGTATAATTATGGGATGTATGATATCTGCTCTTACACCTGATGCTCTTACTCTGCATTTACCCATGATGTGCTCACTATGTGTGTGCACATGGTTTGCTGCCTGCTTACCGATGATATGATATCACGAGGCATGATGTGCTATCTTTTAGACATTTTCTACCTCCACTTACATGTGATGTGCTACCACTTTCTACACACAATGAGCTATCTATATTTGCATCCGATATGCAATCTCTTATGCATGGGGTACTTTATTTTTATTTTTGACATGTAATCTGTACTCATAACTTGCGATGTTATCTGTAATTTACCTGTAGTATGCTGTCCCAATTTTTCCATGTGACATATTATTTGTATATTCACATGATGATGCTGTCTGTACACTTAGGGCCTCTACAAGGTATTGAATCGAGAAACTATTCAGACTGTACAGAAACACGGGCTGTCGAAAACACTAAGATACTGTGTTGCATTCTGTTGCTGTAAGAATACTCTTGACTGTACAATTGCTTTGTATACAATACTGTTACTGTATACAATTGCTCTGTCTGTGACTGTAGGTACTCTGTGCTGAATATTGTGACTTTCGGTGCTCTGTGCTGAATCCTGTGACTACAGAATACTCTGTCCAGTTACACTCTCACTATGCACAGAATGCTGAATAATTGTACAAAACACTTCTTCTTTCTTTCTTCTTCTTCTTTTGGGCCTCCAGAATTCTAACTCTACGAAGAATGTTATATGACTATAGAATACTCAGTGTACGGAATATTCAGTGACTGCGCTAAATACTCAGTGACAGTACAGAATACTCACTCACTGTACAAAACAATTACCAACTGCAGAATACGGAACACCTATGGCTCAGCCATATTGACTTGTACTCCTTACTCAACAATAATTTGAATGGAGCTGTACAGACCACCTAAGGTTGAGGTCACTGCTGAGGACATAACCTGACATGCTGGGCAGAATAATAGGGTGGCACTAAAGTGAAAACCATGTAAAATATGAGCATGTTCTGGGTTGTCATGAGGTTTGGCAGAGTTGCTACAATCGGTTAATATACCTGGAAATGGCAGAGATGCTGTATTTAACACACTGAACACATTGCAGGCAAATACAGTATCCAGCATCTCCCCATCAGCTACTGAGAGTAATTATCATTCAATCACCCTACCAGTCAGTAACTAAGTGATAAATGTTTGAAAGCATTCCTGGTATAACGTTAAATTTCTCATTGTATTTTTCACCAGTCCTGATGCTGTTCGGTTCCTAATTTATTTCTTGTTCACTGAACTGGAATGAACATCTCCACAGCCGCTCCTGGTCACTCCAGTCAGTGTCAGACACTGCATCACCAAAGACAGAGCTACTGATCACCCCAGTCAGTGTCAGACACTGCATCACCATCACTTGCTGGAGTTTTTTGAAGAGTTAACAAGAGTTGAAGAGGGCAATGCAGCTGATGTGGTGTAAATGGATTTTCAAAAGGCATTTGATACAGTGCCACACAACAGACCTGTGAGCAAAGTTATAGCTCATGGAATAAAAGGGACAGCAGCAACTTGGATACGGAATTGGCTGAGTGACAGGAAACGGAGAGTAGTGAATAATGGATGTTTTTCAGGCTGGAGGAAGGTTTTTAGTGGAGTTTCCCAGGGGTCAGTGTTAGGACCCATGCTTTTCCTGATATATGTTAATGACCTAGACCTTGGTGTACAGGGTGCAATTTCAAAGTTTGTGGATGATACAAAACTTGGAAGGATTCTGAACTGTGAGGAGGATAGTGTAGAACTTCAGAAGGACATAGACAAGTTGGTGGAATGGGCAGACAGGTGGCAGATGAAGTTCATTGCAGAAAAATGTGAATTGATTCATTTTGATAGGAAGAACATGGAGAAACAATATAAAACAAAGGGCACAATTCTAAAAGGGGTGCAGGAGCAGAGGGACCTCGGTGTATATGTGCCTAAGTCATTGAAGGTGGCAGGACAGGTTGAGAGCGTGGTTAATAAAGCATACAGTATCCTAAGCTTTATTAATTGGGGCATAGAGTACAAGAGCAAGAAGGCAATGTTGAATTTCTATAAGACACTAGTTCAGCCTCAGCTGGAGTATTGCATCCAGTTCTGGGCACCACACTTTAGAAAGGATGCAAGGGCATTGTAGAGAGTGCAGAAAAGATTCACAAGAATGGTTCCAGGGATGAGGAACTTCAGTTATGAAGATAGATTGGAGAAGTTAGGACTGTTTTCCTTGGAGAAAAAAAGGTGATTTGATAGAGCTATTCAAAATCATGAGGGGTCTAGAATGAGTAGATAGAGAGAAACTGTTCCGACACGTGAAAGGATCAAGAACCAGAGGGCACAGGCTTAAAGTGATTGGTAAAAGAAGCAAAAGTGACATGAGGAAAAACTTCTTAACGCAGCGAGTAGTTAAAGTCTGGAATGTAATGCCTGAGAGTGTGGTGGATGCAGGTTCAATTGAAACATTCAAAAGGGAATTAGACTGTTAACTGAAAAGGAAGAAGGTACAGGGTTATGGGGAGAAGGCGAAGGAGTGGCACTAAGTGAATTGCTCATTTAGAGAGCTGGAGTAGACTTGATGGGCTGAATGGCCTCCTTCTGGGCTGTAACAATTCTGTGATCCACAGAGCTGTTGGTTACCTCGGTCAGTATCATTGTCAGACACTGCATCAACATCCACAGCAACTCCTGGTCACCCCAGACAGTGTCATACACTGCATCAACATCCAGACAACAAAATCTGAGTTGAAAAAAATGATTTAGCATTTAATTAAAAAAATAACCAAATGTAATAGCAAACAGATGGAAATGACTTGTGAGAAAATTATGCTGTTTCTTCCTGTCTGTCTCCAGGGATGGAAGAAATAATTTTTTTATAGAAGAGCCACTTCCTGAACGGTATATTAGGGGCCAGTTATTGAGGTTTGAGGTTGTGTGCAGTAATATCAGGGCAGTGCAATCCCATCCATCACTGTTATCAGAGGTGCTCAAACTAATTCAGAAAAAGGTGATAACAGTGGTTAAACATTTTACATAAGTATGAGAGGCTGAGGAAGTAAACTCTGTCTTCATTCAGAGAAAAAAGAAACAAGGGACATGGTTGATGGTTTGCAACTTAAAGTAGTGGAGTACAGAGTGTTTGAACACAACCAGCAACCTTGCAAGGAAGAACAAGCTAGGTGCAATTTAAAGACCAGCTACTTCTGCTTGAGGTTTGAAAGGAACATAGGAGCAGGAGTAAGCCATTCGGCCCTCTTGGCCTGCTCCGCCATTCAAAAAAGATCATGGCTGATGGTCTAATACGGTACCCTGTTCCCGCTTTCTCCCCATATCCCTTGATCCCTGTGGCATTAAGAAATATATCTATCTCCTTCTTGAATATAGTTAATGACTTGGCCTCCACTGCCTTCTGCGGTAGAGAATTCCATAGGTTCACCACCCTCTGAGTGACGAAATTTCTCTAATCTTGGTTCTAAATGGCATACCCCGTATCCTGAGACTGTGACCGCTGGTTCTGGACTCCACAGCCACCGGGAACATCCTCCCTGCATCTGGCCTGTCTAGTCCTGTTAGAATTTTATAGGTTTCCATGAGATCCCCTCTCATTCTTCTAAACTCTAATGAATATAGGCCTGGTTGATCCAATCTCTCCTCATATTTCAGTCTAGATGATGCACACTGCTACCACTGTGCGTTGATAGTGAAGGGAGTGAATGTTGAAGGTGGTGGGTGGGGTGACAATGAAGTGGGCTGCTTTGTTCTGGATGTAGTATACTGTATTCGCTGCTCACAGACCAAGCGCAGACTGGGTGACCGCTTTGCGGAACATCTCCGCTCAGTCCGCAAGCAGGACCCTGAGCTTCCGGTTGCTTGCCATTTCAACGCTCCCCCCTGCTCTCATGCTCACATCTCTGTCCTGGGATTGCTGCAGTGTTCCAGTGAACATCAACGCAAGCTCGAGGAACAGCATCTCATTTACCGATTAGGCACACTACAGCCTGCCGGACTGAACATTGAGTTCAATCATTTCAGAGCATGACAGCCCCCCATTTTACTTTCATTTTTAGTTATTTTTTCTTCCTTTTTTTTTACATTCTTTTTGACATTTTTTACAATCCTTTTTTTTGCATTTATTTCATTTCATCTTAGTTTGTTCAGTTTGCTTACCCACTTTTTTTTCAGGTTTGCACTTGCTGCTGTTCAATATTCAGTGTATTTGCACCTAATCTGTACTAATGCTTTGTCTTTCAACACAGCATTAACATATTGTTTGCCTTTGTTCCGTGACCTTTTGGTCAGCTATGTGGCCTGGTCCAATCTCGACCTCCTTTGTTATCTCTTGCCCCACCCCCACCTCACTTGCTTATAACCTGTGACTTTTCTAATATTTGTCAGTTCCGATGAAGGGTCACTGACCCGAAACGTTAACTCTGCTTCTCTTTCCACAGATGCTGCCAGACCTGCTGAGTGGTTCCAGCATTTCTTGTTTTTATTTCAGATTTCCAGCATCCGCAGTATTTTGCTTTTATTGTTCTGGATGGTGTTCAGCTTCTTGAGTTTTGTTGCAGCTGCACCCATCCAGGCAAATGGAGAGTATTCCATTACACTCCTGACTTGTGCCTTGTAGATGGTGGACAGGTTTTGAGCAGAATTCCCAGCCTCTATCCTGCTCTTGTAGCCACAGTATTTACGAGGCTGGTCCAGTTCCTGATATTTAATATGATCATGGCTGATTATCCACTTCAATGCCTTTTTCCCACACAATCCTCATATCCCCTTATGTCATTGGTATTTCAAAATCTGTCAATCTCTGCTCTAAACATACTCAATGACTGAGCTTTCACAGCTCTCTGGGGTAGAGAATTCCAAAGATTCACAACCCTCTGAGTAAAGAAATTTCTCCTCATCTCTGTGCTAAATGGCTTCCCCCTTATTTTGAAATTGTGTCCCCTGGTTCTAGGGGAAACATCTTAGCTGCATCTACCCTGTCTATCGCTTGAAGTATTTTGTAGGTTTTAATGAGATCACCGCTCATTCTTTGAAACTCTAGAGAATACAGACCCAGTTTCCCCAATCTCTTCATCGGACAGTCCTGCCATCCTGGGAACAAGTCTGGTGAACCTTTGTTGCACTCTCTCTATGGCAATTATATCCTTCCTAAGGTAAGGGGACCAAAACTGCACACAGTACTCCTGGTGTGGTCTAACTAAGGTTCTATACAATTGAAGCAAGACTTCACTACTCCTGTACTCAAATCCTCTTGCGATAAAGGCTAACATACCATTAGCCCCCTTAATTGCTTGCTGCACTTGCATTTTATGCAAGTGACTTATTGACAAGGACACCCAGGCCCCTTTGTACATGTACACTTTCTAATCTCTTGCCATTTAATAAATACTCTGCACATCTGTTCCTCCTACCAAAGTGGATAACCTCACATTTTTTCACATTATATTCCATCTGCCACATTCTTGCCCATTCTGTCCAAATCCCCTTGAAGCCGCTTTGCATCTTCCTCACAGTACACCTTCCCACCTAGTTTTGTGCCATCTCCGTGCTTGGAAATACAACATTTGGTTCCCACTTCGAAATCATTGATATATATTGTGAACAGCTGGGGCCCAAGCACTGATCCCTGCAGTACCCCACTAGTCACAGCCTGCCAATGCGACAATGACCTGTTTATTCCTACTCTCTGCTTTCTGCCTGTTAACCAATCCTTAATCCATGCCCGTATATTACCTCTTATCCCATGTGCTTTAATTTTGCTAACAAACCTCCTATGGGGGACTTTATCAAAAACCTTCTGAAAATCCATGTATACTACGTCCACCAACTCCCCTTTATCAATTCTGCGTAACATCCTCAAAAAACTCCAGCAGGTTCGTCAAACATGATTTCCCATTCATAAATCCATGTTGACTATGCCTAATCAGATCATTATTATCCAAGTGTCCATTTATCACATCCTTAAGAATAGATTCTATCCGTTTCCCAATGACTGATGTAAGGCTAACAGGTCTGTAATTCCCTGTTTTCTCTCTCCCTCTATTAAATAGTGGGGTGACATTTGCGACCTTCCTATCTGCAGGAACCGCTCCAGAATCTATAGAATTTTGGAAGATGAGCACCAATGCATCCACTATCTCCATAGCTACCACTTTCAACACTCTGGGATGTAGAATATCAGGTCCTGGGGATTTATCAACCTTCAGCCCATTAATTTCTCCAATACAACCTTCTTACTAATGCAAATTTCCTTCAATTCCTCATTCTCCCTAATCCCTTGTATCTCTAATTCTGGAAGATTTCTTGTATCTTCCTCAATGAAGACAGACACAAAGTAATCATTTAGCTTCTCTGCCATTTCTCTATTCCCCATTATAAATTCTCCTGACTGCCTGTAATGGACCCACATTTGTCTTAGGAAACATTTCCTTTTTATGTACCTGTAGAAGCTTTTACAGTCCGTTTTTCTATTTTATGCTCGCTTACATTCATACTCTATTCTCCCTTTCTTTATCAGTTTCTTCATCCTCCTTTGTTGTATTCTAAAATCCTCCCAATCCTCAGGTTTACTACTATTTTTGACAACTTGATGGGCCTTTTCTTTTAATCTTATACAATCCTTAACTTCCTTTGTTATCCACGGTCTGCGCCTTGAAGGAATGTATAGTTGCTGTAAACTATGTAATATTTCTTTAAAGACTATCCATTGCCTATGTACTGTCATACCTTTTAATGTATTTTCCCAATCCACCTCAGCCAATTGCCCCTCATACCTTCATAATTTCCTTTGTTCAAATTTAACACCCTGGCTTCAGATTGAACTATCTCACTTTCAAACATAATGTAAAATTCTATCATATTATTGTCACTCATCCCTAAAGATTCTTTTACAGCAAGATTATTAATTAGCCTTTTCTCATTGCATATTACTAGATCTAAAATAGCCTTTTCTCACATCAGTTCCTCAACATACTGCTCTAGAAAACCATCCCTAACACACTCCAGAAACTTGTCCTTCACAGCATTAGTGCTCATTAGGTTTACCCAGTCTATATGCAGATTGAAATCACCATGATTACTGTATTACCAATGCCATATGCTTCTCTAATCTCCTGATTGATACTATGCCCCACACTACCACTACTGTTTGGTGGCCTAAAAATAACTCCTACCAATGTTTGCTGCCCCTTGCTGTTTCTTAGCTCCACCAAAACAGATTCCACATTTTGTTCTTCTGATCTGAGATCCTCCCTTACTAATGTACAGATTCCATCCCTTATTATCAGTGCAATACCATCTCCTTTTTATTTTTGCCTGTCCTTCCTAAATGTCGAATATCCTTGAATATTCAGTTCCCAGTCTTGGCCACCCTGTAGCCACGTTTCTGTTATGGCAATTAGATCATCTCCATTTACCTCTATTTGTGCCTTTAAATCATCTACCTTGTTGCGAATGCTGTGCACATTCAGGTAGAGTGCCCTTAACCTTGTCTTCTTGACATTATTCTGCATTCTAAGCCTAGTTGATGCTCGCCTTTGTTTCGCCTGCCTTCTAATGTCACTTGCTACTTTTCTACCTCCTGTTGCCAGGTTTATTTCCTTCCAATTTGAGCTACCCCTCAGGTTCCCATCCCCCTGACAAGCTAGTTTAAATCCTCCTCAATAGCAGTAGCAAATCTCCCTGCAAGCATGTTTTGGTCCTGTTAAGATGTAGCCGTCCATCTTGTACAGGTCCCACCTGCCCCAGAACCATTCCCAATGCCTCAGAAATCTGATGCCTTTCTTCCTACACCAATTTTCCAGCCATGTGTTCAATGGATCAATTCTCATATTCCTATGCTCACTGGTATGTGGCACTGGGAGTAATCCTGAGGTTACTGCTTTGGAGGTTCTGCTTTTTAATTTCCTTCCTAAACTCCCTAAAATCCACTTTCAGGACCTCATCCCTTTTCCTACATATGTCATTGATACCAACGTGGACCACAACCCCTGGCTGTTCCCCCTCCCCCAGAAGGATGTCCTGCAGCGGCTCCGTGACATCCTTGACCCTAGAACGAGGGAGGCAATACACCACCCTGGAGTCATGTTTACTGCCGCAAAAACGCCTGTCTGATCCCCTGACTATCGAATCCCCTACCACTATTGCTCTTCCACTCCTCTTCTTCCCCTCCTGTGCTGCTGAGCCACCCGTGAGGCCATGGACTTTACACTGGCTGCACTGTCCCAAGGAACTCTCACTAGTATCCAAAATGGAAAACCGATTAGCAAGCAAGATAGACTCAGGGGACTCCTCCACTGCCTGCCTGGTTCTCTTAGACTGCCTGGCGGTCACCCATCTCTCTCTGCCAGCATGCTCCTAACCTGCTGAATGACCACCTCCCTAAATGTGCTATCCACGTAGTCCTCTGCTTCGCGGATGCACAACAGTGACTCCAACCGCCGCTCGAGTTCCGAAACCCGCAGCTCAAACTGCTGCAACCGGTGACAGTGTTTGTCTCAGACATGTGGTGCATCCATGACTTCCCACATACCACAGGATGTACATTCGACTTGGCCGAGCTGACCTGCCATAACGTAACTTTAAAAATGTTTTATTACAATGAAAAATAAGATAACTTACCAGTAACTCACCAATCAGCTTCTTCCCCTGTACCGAAGAGAGAGGCAGCTACTGGAGGCTGAAAAAAGGTAGAAGAAAAAAAGAAAGAAAGGAGCCTCTCCCTCACGCACCAAGCTCCCACTTTACACTCTGTGACAAGCAGCACTGAGAGTCCCCTAAAGTTATACTCTGAACACAATGCTGTCAGCTCTGCTAGAGCTCAGAAACCAGATTAAGCTAGCTACAGCTACTCTGAGTGTTTGTATACCCATGTTTAAAACTGCAAGAAACCTAACTTACCTCTTAACTGAAACAGGAATTTCAATTAATTGCTAGATGTAAACAAAACAAAAACTTGTCTTGAGAGATTAACCCTTAAAATCCACTAATTTACCAAACTCCTTTCTTCACACTCCATGCAGAAGGCCACTTAGTGTAGTGATTGTTGACTAGGTAGTAAAGAAAATGACTAGATTTGCGATTGAGTTAGGACTAGATTGACGAGGTATTATCCTAGAAACAGGATGGAGGTGAAAGTGGTAGAAGTGAGCCAAGAAGAGGAGCTAAATGATTGGGACTAGTCAAGTCCTCTTGTTCCTGTCTCTCTTTTGCTGACACTTGGAGGTTTCACTGCAGGACTCTTCACGAGTACAATGATTATTGTGCCCAGTGAGATTGTGTTTGCTCTGCTTATACCACAGGAATTTATTATTTGGATACCTTTCCTATAGTTATGCTCATGAGATGGTGTCACGGAGTGTAGAACCAGCACAAACCTTAACAGTGATGAGTTTGTTGCTCTGGTTTAAAAAACTATCTTTAATTGGTCCGGGGTGTTCACATAGGAACATAAGAGCAGGGGTAGCCATTCAGCCCATCAAGCCTGCTCTGCCATTCAATATGATCATGGCTGATCATCACTTCAATGCCTTTTTCCCACACTATCCTCATATCCCCTTATGTCATTTGTATTTAGAAATGTGTCAATCTCTGCTTTAAACATACTCAATGACTGAGCTACCACAGCCCTCTGGGGTAGAGAGTTCAAAAGATTCACAACCCTCTGAGTAAAGAAATTTCTCCTCATCTCTGCCCTAAGTGTCTTCCAACTTGTTTTGAAATTGTGTCCCCTGGTTCTAGACTCCCCAACCTTTTTCAAAATAGTAAACATTTGTTTCAATGCATTTCCTGTTCGTTGAAATTAGATTATTGCTTCCTCTACTGCTCCCTCCCTACTTTCGAACTGCAGTACAATTGGGATATTTGAAGGCAGGATTTTGAGCTGTAAAGTGCTGGGGTGAAATATTAGTGAATACAAGTCTGTCATTCTATAATACTGGGGGCCAGTTTGGTATAGGTCTGTCACTGGATTGCACTGGGGGCCAGTTTGGTATAGGTCTGTCACTGGATTACACTGTGGGATGGTGTTGATGCCTGTCTGTCACAGGATAATACTGGAGGATAGTATTGTATAGATCTGTCACCATAACACTGGTGGCAGGGGGAAACAGTATGGATATAGGTCTGTCACTGTATAACACTGGGGAGCACTATGGCTACAGCACTGTCATTGTATAACAAGAGGGAGCAGTATGGGTACAGGTCTGTCACTGTATAACACTGCGGACGGGTACAAGTTATTTCTCTAACACCGGAGGATAGTATAGTATAGATCTGTCATCATGTAACACTGGGGGCCACTCTGAGTACAGTTGTGTCACTGTATAACACTAGGAGGCAGTACGAGTACAGGTCTATCATCGTATAACACTAGAGAAGCAGTATAGGTACAGATCTGTCACTGGGGGAGCAGTATGGGTACAGGTTTGTGACTGTATAAAACTAAGGGAGCAGTATGGGTACAGATCTGTTAGTGGGGGAGCAGTATAGGTACAAGTTTATCACTGGGGGAGCAGTGTGGGTACAAATTTGTAACTGTATAAAACTGGGGGAGCAGTATGGGTACAGATCTGTCACTGGGGGAGCAGTATAGGTACAAGTTTGTAACTGTATAACATTGGGGGAGCAGTATGGGTACAGATCTGTCACTGGGGGAGCAGTATAGGTACAAGTTTGTAACTGCACAACATTGGGGGAGCAGTATGGGTACAGATCTGTCACTGGGGGAGCAGTATAGGTACAAGTTTGTAACTGTATAACATTGGGGGAGCAGTATGGGTACAGATCTGTCACTGGGGGAGCAGTATAGGTACAAGTTTGTAACTGCACAACATTGGGGGAGCAGTATGGGTACAGATCTGTCACTGGGGGAGCAGTATAGGTACAAGTTTGTAACTGTATAACATTGGGGGAGCAGTATGGGTGCAGATCTGTCACTGGGGGAACAGTATGGGTACAAGTTTGTAACTGTATAACATTGGGGGAGCAGTATGGGTACAGATCTGTCACTGGGGGAGCAGTATAGGTACAAGTTTGTAACTATAACATTGGGGGAGCAGTATGGGTACAGATCTGTCACTGGGGGAGTAGTATAGGTACAAGTTTGTAACTGTACAACATTGGGGGAGCAGTATGGGTACAGATCTGTCACTGGGGGAGCAGTATGGGTACAAGTTTGTAACTGTATAACATTGGGGGAGCAGTATGGGTACAGATCTGTCACTGGGGGAGCAGTATAGGTACAAGTTTGTAACTATAACATTGGGGGAGCAGTATGGGTACAGATCTGTCACTGGGGGAGCAGTATGGGTACAAGTTTGTAACTGTACAACATTGGGGGAGCAGTATGGGTACAGATCTGTCACTGGGGGAGCAGTATGGGTACAAGTTTGTAACTGTATAACATTGGGGGAGCAGTATGGGTACAGATCTGTCACTGGGGGAGCAGTATGGGTACAAGTTTGTAACTGTATAACATTGGGGGAGCAGTATGGGTACAGATCTGTCACTGAGGGAGCAGTATGGGTACAAGTTTGTAACTGTCTTAAACTGGGGGAGCAGAATGGGTACAGGCCTGTCACTGTATGACACTGGAGGATGGTGTGGGAGCAGGTCTGTCACTGTATAGCACTGGAGGATGATGTGGGTACAGGTCTGTCAATGTATAACACTGAAAGAGCAATGCAGGTACAAGTCTGTCACTGTATAACACTAGGGGGCAGTATGGGTACTGGTCTGTCACTGTAGAACACTCAGGCTGTGTGGTACAGATCTGTCACTATAATACTGGATCATAGTATAGTGTAGATTTGTCACTGTATAACACTGGAGGATAGTATAGATCTGTCACTGTATAACACTGGAGGATAGTGTAGGTCTGTCAGTGTATAACATTGGAGGATAGTGTAGGTCTGTCATTGTATAACACTGGAGGATAGTGTAGATTTGTCACTGTATAACATTGAGGACCAGTACGGGTACAGGTCTGTCACTGCATAACACTAGGGACCAGTATAGGTAATAGGTCTGTCATTGTTTAGTACTGGGCCAAAGTGTAGATCTGTCACTGTATAACACTGGAGGATGGTGTAGATAAAAACATAGAAAATAGGAGCAGGTGTCGGCCATTAGGCCCTTCGAGCCTGCTCCGCCATTCATTATGATCATGGCTGATCATCCAACTCAGTAACCTGCTCCCGCTTGCTCTCCTTATCCTTTGATCCCTTTCGCCCCAAGAGCTATATCTAACTCCTTCTTGAAAATATACAATGTTTTGGCCTCAACTGCTTTCTGTGGTAGCGAATTCCACAGGCTCACCACTCTCTGGGTGAAGTAATTTCTCCTCATCTCAGTCCTGAAAGGTTTACCCTGTATCCTTGGACTATGACCCCTGGTTCTGGACTCCCCCACCATCGGGAACATCCTTCCTGTATCTACCCTGTCAAGTGCTGTTAGAATTATCTAGGTTTCTATGAGATCCCCCTCACTCTTCTGAACACCAGCGAATACAATCCTAACTGACTCAACCTCTCCTCATACGTCAGTCCTGCTATCCAAGGAATCAGTCTGGTAAACCTTCGCTGCACTCCCTCTATAACAAGAACATCCTTCCTCAGATAAGGAGACTGAAACTACACACAATATTCTAGGTGTGGCCTCACCAAGGCCCTCTATAATTGCAGCAAGACATCCCTGCTCCTGTACTCGAATCATCTCGTCTATGAAGGCCAACATACCATTTGCCTTTTTTACCGCCTGTTGCACCTGCATGCTTATCTTCAGCGACTGGTGTACGAGAACACCCAGGTCTCATTGCATATTCCCCTCTCTCAGTTTATAGTAATTCAGACAATAATCTGCCTTCCTGTTTTTGCTACCAACGTGGATAACCTCACATTTATCCACATTATACTGCATCTGCCATGCATTTGCCCATTCACTCAACTTGTCCAAATCACCCTGAAGCCTCTCTGCATCCTCCTCACAACTCACCCTCCCACCCAGTTTTGTGTCATCTGCAAATTTGGAGATATTACGTTAGTTCCCTCATCCAAATCATTAATATATATTCTCAATAGCTGGGGTCCTAGCACCGATCCCTGCGGTACCCCACTCGTCACTGCCTGCCATTTGGAAAAAGACCCGTTTATTCCGACACTTTGTTTCCTGTCTGCCAACTAATTTTCTATCCATCGCAATACACTACCCCCAATCCCATGCGCTTTAATTTTACATGCTAATCTCTTATGTGGGGCTTCTGAAAGCCTTCTGAAAACCCAAATAAACCACATCCACTGGCTCCCCCTCATCAACTCTACTTGTTACATCCTCAAAGAATTCGAGTAGATTTGTCAAGCATGATTTCCCTTTCGTAAATCCATGCTCACTCTGCCTGATTCTACCACTGTTCTCCAAGTGCTCTGCTGTAAAATGTTTTATAATGGACTCTAGAACTTTCCCCACTAATGACATCAGGTTGTTTGGTCTATAATTCCCTGTTTTCTCTCTACCTCCCTTTTTAAATAGTGGGGATACATTAGCTACCCTCCAATCTTTAGGAACTGTTCCAGAGTCCATAGAATCTTGAAACATGACCACTAATGCATCCACTGTTTCTAGGGCCACTTCCTTAAGTGCTGTGGAATGTAGATTATCAGGCCCTGGGGATTTATTGGCCTTCAATCCCATCAATTTCCCCAACACCATTTCTCTACTAATACTGATTTCCTTCAGTTCCTCCCCCTCACTAAACCCTGTGTTCCCCAACATTTCTGGTATGATATTTGTATCCTCCTTTGTGAAGACAGAGCCAAAGTATGCATTTAGTTGGTCAGCCATTTCTTTATTCCAGATAATAAATTGCCCTGTTTCTGACAGTAAGGGACCTACATTTGTCTTCACCAATCTTTTTCTCTTCACATACCTGTTGAAAACTTTACAGTCAGTTTTTATGTTCCCCGCAAGCTTACTCTTGTACTCTATTTTCCCCTTCTTAATCAATCCCTTGCTCCTCCTTTGCTGAATTCTAAAATGCTCCCAATCCTCAGATCTGTTGTTTTTCCTGGCAAATTTGTATGCCTCTTCCTTGGATCTAATGCTATCTCTAATTTCCCTTGTAAGCCATGGTTTGGCTACCTTTCCCATTTTACTTTTGTGCCAGACAGGAGTAAACAATTGTTGCAGTTCATCCATGCGCTCTTTGAATGTTTTGCCATTGCCTTTCCACCGTCATCCCTTTAAGTAACGTTTCCCAATCCATCATAGCCAACTCGCGCCTCATACCATCGTAGTTTCCTTTATTAAGATTCAGGACCCTAGTCTCAGAATCAACAATGTCACTCTCCACCTTCATGAAGAATTCTATCATATTATGGTTGCTCATCTCCAAGGGGTCTCGCACAACTAGATTGTCAATTATTCCTCTCTCATTGCACAATACCCAGTCTAAGATGGCCTGTTTTCTCTTTGGTTCCTCAACGTATTAGTCCAGAAAACTGTCCCGTATACACTCCATGTATTCCTCTACAGTATTGTGACTAGTTTGATTTGCCCAATCTATATGCAGGTTAAAGTCATCCATAATTACAGATGTTCCTTTATCGCATGCATCTCTCATTTCCTGTTTAATGCCATTCCCAACATCACCACTACAGTTTGGGGGTCTATATACAACCCCCACTAACATTTTTTGCCCCTTAGTGTTTCTCAGCTCTACACATACAGATTCCACGTCGTCAGAGCTAATATCTTTCCTCACTATTGTGTTAATTTCCTCTTTAACCAGCAATGCAACTCCACCGCCTTTTGCTTTTTGTCTGTCCTTCCTAAATACTGAATACCCCTGGATGTTCATTTCCCATCCCTGGTCACCTTGCAGCCATGTCTCCGTAATCCTGACTATATCATACCCGTTTACATCTATTTGCGCAATTAATTCATCCACTTTATTGCGAATGCTCCACGCGTCTGTCACTCTATAACATTGGGGACCAGTATGGGTACAGGTCTGTCACTGCATAACACTGGGGGCCAGTATAGGTAATAGGTCTGTCATTGTGTCGCACTCGGGGTTAGTATAGTATAGATCTGTCACTGTATAACACAGAAGGACAGTATGGGTACAGGTCTGTCACAGTATAACACTGGAGGACACTATAGGTGCAGATCTGTCACTATAACACTACAGAACAGCACTGGTGGGTATAGATCTGTCATTGTATAACACTTCACTGCAGTACTAATGGGTATAGGTCTGTCATTGTATAACACTTTGGTGCAGCTCTAGTGGGTACACGTCTGTCTCTGCATTCACTCGGGTGCAGGTCTGTCACTCGTGGTGATAGTAATGGTGAAATCAGTTTGAAGTGATGAACTAATAATTCACAACATTTCGGCATGTTAGTTTCCACATACCTAGTTACCCTATGGTTTTTCGTGCGTCATAGTTGCATCTCTTTAAATTGGGCTAAGCTGAATGACCAGAGTGAACTTCAATAATAGCTGATCAGCTTAATTACTACCTGTTTTTGCATTCAGTCTTCCTCTCAAATAGAAGAGTGGGAGATTTGCAGTGCTGATGCTTGACTACTGTGAGCCCCATTCACTCCAGCTCCCAGGTCAGGCACTGGGCATTTAACTATTGGAGTAAATAACTGTACCGTTTGAACTTGACCATTTTTTAGGCATGATTCAGCTGGAGTTTCAGAACAGTGGTGAATGTGCAGCTGTGATATAAGAGGGATAACCATTTGCGTGCTGTAGTTGTAATGGTTTGTAATAACCTCTCCTTGGATCCTTAGAGGTTGTGCCAGCAGAAGGGTCCTAAATATAGATGGATAGATGCAAGGTCAATGTTGTATCTTTTGAAAGTCAACCATAAGCACACGGGGGCCACAGCAGGAGAATCATTCCTGTCCACTGCGCTCCCATGCTGTAGTCATTTCCTGTAATATCCTTGTCTGACCTAGTTCAGTGGAAAGCAGTTTTCTGCATTTTAAAGGATTATTTTCTTCTTTAAGGCATCCTCAGATGAATAAAAACATTCTTTCTTTTCCTGTTCTGCTCACTTTATGATTCGTAGTAACTGGATAATGTGCCGCTCACATGGTGACCTTTTCATTTTATGATTTTTGGCAAACCCTTGGAGCAATTGGTAACATTCAGCAATCCTTCTTGGAGAAGCTCCGTTGTTCGGTTTGACGTTCAGTGAAGCATACTGCTCCTTAAGCAAGAAGGGGAGGTACCCTTATACTTTTCTGCCATTTTTGTTTTAATCAAAATAAACTTATGTGAACAACAACGTGCATTTATATAGTGCCTTTCATGCAGTAAACATGTCGCAAGGCGCTTCCTAAGAGCATTGTTAAGCAAAATTTGACACGGAGCCATTAAGGAGCTATTCGGACAGGTTACCAAAAGCTTGGTTGAAGAGTTAAGTTTTAAGGAGCATCTTAAAGGAGGAGAGAGAGTAGAGAGATTTAAAGCAGGAATTCCAGAGCTTAGGGCCTAGGCAGCCAAAGGCACTTATTTTCTAAAACAAGCCCCAGTGTCAGCTTGGTTCCAGTGGTAATGACTCCCCTTTTAATCATTTTTCTTTATTCGTTTGTGGGCTGTGGGCATCGCTGGCTAGGCCTGCAATTATTGCCCATCTCTAATTGCCCTTGAGAAGGTGGTAGTGAGCTGCCTTCTTGAACCGCTGAAAGCCTTGGGTATAGGTAAACCAACAGTGCTGTTAGGAAGGGAGTTCCAGGATTTTGACCCGGCGACAGTGAAGGAACAGCAATATAGTTCCAAGTCAGGATTGTGTGTGGCTTGGAGGGGAACTTGCAGGTGGTGATGTTCCCATGCATCTGTTGTCCTTGTCCGTCTAGGTGGAAGAGGTTGCAAGTTTCGAAGGTGCTGTTGAAGGAGTCTTGGTGAGTTGCTGCAGTGTATCTTGTAGATGGTACACACTGCTGCCACGGTGGTGGAGGGAGTGAATGTTTAAGGTGGTGGATGGGGTGCCGATCAAGCGGGCTGCTTTGTCCTGGATGGTGTTGAGCTTCTTGAGTGTTGTTGGAGCTGTACACATCCAGGCAAGTGGAGAGTATTCCATCAGAATCCTGACCTGTGCCTTGTAGATGGTATTGTGGAGACAAGAAGATGAGTTACTTGCCACAGAATTCCCAGCCTCTGACCTGCTCTTGTAGCCACAGTATTTATGTGGCTGGTCCAGTTCAGTTTCTAGTCAATGGTAACCCCCAGGATGTTTCAAGAGGAGATGGTTAGATTTTCTCTTGTTTTAGATGGTCATTGCCTGGCACTTGTGTGGCGTGAATGTTATTTGCCATTTATCAGCCTAAGCCTGTATGCTGTCCAGGTCTTGCTGCGTCTGGACATTGGCTGCTTTATTATCTGAGGAGTCGCGAATGGTGTTGAGCATTGTGCAATCATCAGCGAACATCCCCAGTTCTGACCTTATGATTGAAGGAAGGTCGTTGATGAAGCAGCTGAAGATGTTTGAGCCTAGGACACTACCCTGAAGAACTCCTGCAGTGATGTCCTGAGACTGAGATGATTGATCTCCAACAACTACAACCAACTTCCTTTGTGCTAGGTATGACTCCAACCAGCGGAGAGTATTCCCCCTGATTGCCATTGACTTCAGTTTTGCTGGGGCTCCTTGATGCCATACTCAGTCAAAAACTGCCTTGATGTTAAGGGCAGTCACTCACACTTCACCTCTGGAGTTTAGCTCTTTGGTCCATGTTTGGACTAAGGCTGTAATGAGGTCAGGAGCTGAGTGGCCCTGGCGGAACCCAAACTGAACATCAGTGAGCAGGTTATTGCTGTGCAAGTGGCACTTGATGGCACTGTCGACAACCTCATCCGTCACTTTACTGATGATCGAGAGTAGACTGATACAGCGGTAATTGACCGGGTTGGATTTGTCCTGCTTTTTGTGTACAGGACATATCTGGGCAATTTTCCACATTGCCAGTGGTCTGGCTGTACTGCAACAGCTTGGCTAGGGGCGAGGCTAGTTCTGGAACACAAGTCTTCAGTACTTTTGCCGGAATGTTGTCAGGGCCCATAGCCTTCTTGATATCATGTGGAGTGAATTGGATTGACTGAAGACTGGCATCTGTGACTCTGGGGACCTCAGGAAGAGGCCGAGATGAATCATCCACTCGGCATTTCTGGCTGAAGATGGATACAAATGCTTCAGCCTTGTCTTTTGCTGGGCTTCCTCATCGTTGAGGGCAGGGATATTTGTAGAGCCTCCTCCTCCTGTTAGTTGTTTAATTATCCACCACCATTCACGACTGGATGTGGCAGGACTGCAGAGCTTTGATCTGATCCATTGGTTGTGGGATCGCTTAGCCCTGTCTATCACATGATGGTTTTGCTGTTTGGCAGGCTGACACCTCATTTTTAGGTATGCCTGGTGCTGCTCCTGGCATGCCCTCCTGCACTCTTCATTAAACCAGGGAAGATGGTAATCAGCAGGAGGTTCCCTTGCCTGTGTTTGACCTGATGCCATGAGACTTCATGGGGTCCAGAATCAATGTTGAGGACTCCCAGGGCAGCTCCCTCCTGACCATATACTACAGTGCTGCCACCTCTCTTGGGCCTGACCTGCCGGTGGGACAGAATGGTGATGGTGGTGTCAGGGACACTGTCTGTAAGGTATGATTTTGTGAGTATGACTATGTCAGCTGTTGCTTGACATGTCTGTGGGACAGCTCTCCCAATTTTGGCGTAAGCCTCCAGATGTTAGTAAGGAGAACTTTGCAGGGTCAACAGGGCTGGGTTTGCCGTTGTCGTTTACAGTGCTTCGGTCGATGTCGGGTGGTCTGTCCGGTTCCATTCCTTTCTTAGACGTAGTAGCGGTTTGGTACATCTGAATGGCTTGCTAGACCATTTCAGAGGGCATTTAAGAGTCAATCACATTGCTGTGGGTCTGGAGTCAAATATTGGCAGATTTCCTTCCCTAAAGGACACTAGTGAACCAGATGGATTTTCCAGATATTTATTAATTGAGTTCAAATCTGCTGTGGTGGGATTCGAGCCCATGTCCCCAGAGCGTTAGCCTGGCCTGTGGATTACTGATCCAGTGACATTACCACGACGCCACCATCTCCCCATTAGTGGGTTCCAGCCCTCTTCTCCTTATACAATGTTTTGAAGTGACATAGCTACTTAAGAGATGTATCTCCCCAAATAAAGCAATGTTCCTTCTGATGATAAGGGAAATGCTAACAAGCCTTTAGAATATGGGGGTGACTAACAACCTTCAGAGCATATGGGGGACCTTTAACTTCAGTTTACACTTAAGATGGTAAAATTAGACCTGAAGGAATACTTGAAGAAGGTGTGGAATAATATTTAAAAGGACATTGGATTAAAAAAATCTTGAGGCTGAATGTGGAAAGGTCATTTGGCCTCGAATCTCAGAATACTGAAAGAGGTTGGAGAGGAAATGGCACTCGCCATAATTTTTGCCAAATCTTTGGAAGTAGAATTAGAGGGTAGGGTGTGTTCAAGGAAGGGGAATGGGATAAACCAGGAAATTATAGGCTGGTAAGTGTTATTTCAGTTGTGTATAAACATTTAGAATACAAAATACAGGATAGAATTAGTGAACACTTAGAAAAGCATGACCCGATCAGAGATGGTCAGCATAGATGTGTAAAGTGCAGGCCATGCTTCATTAATGTACCCAATTTTTTTTTGAGAAATTCACAAAGCATTCATAAATAGGATGTTAGATTTTGTCTTTCTGGATTTTCAGAAGATATTGTGTAAGGTTCACATAAAGTTTCGGCACCAAGTATTAATGGGAATAGAGCACATTAAAGGAAGGGGTAGGGGACAGCAAGCGAAGGGTATGGATGAGTGGGAGTCAGATTGGTGGGGTATCAATAGTGGTGTGTCCCAGGGGTCTGTGCTGGGAGTTCTTTTGTTTTTCATACATGTCAATAATTTGGACATAAACTCAAATGGAATAGAGGACGAAAGTTTGGTGACGGCTCCAAAATAGGGGGAATAGCAAACTGTGAGGAAGAATACAGGAGGAGATCAACAGGTTAGTAGATAGCTGACAGATGCAGTTCAATGCAGAGAAATATACAGTGCAAACAGTGAAATGAGGTGTAGCTAGATTGGTACAGTTCTTAATAGTGGAGAAAAAGATCGAGGGGCGTGCTGGTCAAGATGTCCTAAAAAATTAGTGAGATCACAGGTGTTATACATAGGGGTATTATTGGATCTGAAAAAAAAAGGAAGTGATTTTGAATTTGTTTGTTGCACCATAGGGTAATATGTGCAGTTCTGACACTTCAGTAGAAGAAGGATCTATGAGCTATGGAAATGGTACAGCAAAGACTCACTGGAATGATACTGGGAATGAGAAATTACAGTTAAGAAAGTTTTTTTTAAAAAAAGAGACGTCACTGGAGCAGAGAAGGTTATGGAGGAGTCTAATTGAGGCTTTCAAAATTGTGAAAGATTATACTAATTGGTGAATTGGTAACAACAATAATTTGTATTTAGGTAACACATTTAATATAATAAAACACCCCAAGATACTTCACAGAGGCATTAAATAACAAAGTATAACACCGAGCTATATAAGGAGATATTAGGTCAGATGATCTAAAGCTTGTTCAAAGAGGGAGGTTTGAAGGAGTGTCTTAAAGGAGGAAAGTGAGGTGGAGAGGCTTAGGGCCTAGGCAGCTGAAGGCATGGCCACCAATAGTGGAGAGATGAAAATTGGGCATGCTCAAGAGGCCAGAATTAGAGGAGCTTGGAGAGTTGTGGCATTTGAGGAGATTGCAGGGATAGGGATAGGGAGGGGCAAGGCCATAGAGGCATTTGAAAACAAGGATGAGAATTTTAAAATCAAGACACTGTTTAACTTGGAGCCAGTATAGGTCAGCGAGCACAGGGATGATAGGTAAATGGCATTTGGTGCAAGTTGGGACATGAGCAGCAGAGATTTGGATGACCTCAGGTTTACAGAGGGTAGATTGTGGAAGGTCAATCAGGAGTGTATTAGAAGAGCCAAGTCTGGAGGTAACAGGCATGATGAGGGTTTCAGCAGCAGAAGAGCTGAGGCAAGGGCAGAGATGGGCGACGTTACGGAGGTGGAAATAGGCGTTCTTAGTGACTATGCACCAAGGTTGTGAACGGCCTAGTTCAGCCTCACAGATGCCAGGGTGAGGACATGGACTGAAGATAACTGAACTGAAGATGATCATTCGAAGGATGAAAGGAGAAATTAGAAGTTTTTTCATTGAGGGTCATTCAAACATGGAATGATGGAAAGAATTGGCATTTATATTGCGCTTTTTACAACCTCAGAACCTCCCAAAGTGTTTTGCAACCAGTGAAGAATTATTGAGTGCTTTATCACAAGCAGTTATTGAGGCAGAGACTATAGTATTAGTTGAAAGGAGATTGGATAAGTATTTGAAAATTAATAATAAAAGGATAAGAAGGCCAGATAAATGGTTTTAGAGTAAATAGAAAATCTTATACTTTTCAGGGCGTTAGAAAGGAAAGTTGTGCCTTTATGTCCTCTAGTAACACTAGAAACAAATCCCATTCTCCTTTTTTTAAATTTCCAAAATATACTTTATTCATAAAAAAACTGCAAAAAATACATTACAAAACAGTTCCAAAAAGCGCAAAGTCAAACAATGCAAAGAGATCAGTTTCCTTCAATGCAGGAGTGAGTTGCCTCACAACCCTTCCATTTCATTTTACATGCTATGTACATTTTACAGCAAAACAAATATTTTCTGGATACATTCTAAGGTTTCCCAAGGAGCCAGCCCCTCAGTTCACCTTGGTTGGGGTGGTCTTTCCCCATTGAGCCTTTGCCGCGGCTGCCCCAAGCTTTAGTGCGTCTCTCAGCACGTAGTCCTGGATCTTGGAATGTGCCAGTCCGCAACATTCGGTCACGGACAGCTCTTTGCGCTGGAAGACCAGCAAGTTTTGGCAAGACCAAAGGGCGTCTTTCACCGAATTGATATTCCTCCAGCAGCAGTTGATGTTTGTCTCAGTGTGTGTCCCTGGGAACAGCCCGTAGAGCACATTCCGTGCAGACCACTGCCTGATGGATTGGTGGTCAAAGGTGTTTTTCTGTAGAAACTTTTCCACAAAGGATAGGTGGTACGGCATGGACCAACCCGCGGCAATGTGACCAGACCCATCTGTCGCAACACTGGGGACAGATAGAACCTTAGCACGTAGTGAGACTTGGAGTTTGCGTACTGGGGGTTTACGCACAGCTTGATGCAGCCGCACACGAAGGTGGTCATCAGGATGAGGGCGGCTTTGGGTACATTTTTCCCGCCCTTATCAAGGGGTTTGAACATCGTGTCCCTCCGGGCCCGGTCCATTTTGGATCCCCATATGAAGCGGAAAATGGCTCGGGTGACCGCCACGGTGCAGGAGTGGGCTATGGGCCAGACCTGCACCACATACAGCAACAATGTGAGCGCCTCGCATCTGATGACCAGGTTCTTACCCACAATGGAAAGAGATCGCTGCTCCCACATGCTCAGCTTATGATGTATCCTGGCTACTTGCTCCTTCCAGGTTTTGGTTCATGCCCCGGCCCCTCCGAACCATATCCCAAACACCTTTAGGTAGTCTGACCTGACGGTGAAGGGGACAAAGGACCAGTCAGCCCAGTTCCCAAAGAACATGGCCTCGCTGTTGCCATGTCCCATTCTCCTGATAGAGCAAATAAAGCAGGCAAAGCAAGCTACAGTGTTAGTCTGCAAGGGAATAAAGGAAGTACTTGCATATAGCATCTTATTTTTATAACCATTTTTGAAGTGAATCAGCTGTTATTATGTAGGCACTCAGCAGCCAACTTGTGCACAGGAAGGTCCCACAAATGTTCAGTGAGATAAGCAAAGAGTTAATCTGTTTTGTGGTGTTTCTTGAGTTGTTAGCCAGGCCACTAGGAGAACTCCCTGTTCTTCTGCAAGAAGTGCCATGGGATTCTTCACATGCATATAAACAGACAGACAGGAACTCAGTTTAACATTTGATCTGAAAGATGGCACAAATGCAGTGAAGCACAAATTTTGCAGTCATCACAGGCTGTAATTGAACTGGTCACTAGTTCTATGATACAACCTTCAACACCGACTCATGCAATCTAATGTCTGGCGCAAAATAAACTCAATTCTCCTGGGGAGCTGGGTGGTGTTGTGGTTTAGACACTTGCCTTTCATCTCTGAAGGCTGGATTTCAATCCAGCCAGAATGATGGGAATTAAACTTCCTGTTTCTGCTGGCTATAAGAGTCTGATGTAAAATGAATTTAAACAGTGACGATTCACACTAGAAACTAATCCTGATTTGACACTAATTGGCTATCTGGCCCAGAGAAGTTATGGGTTGGTTCATGTGAGAAATGAAAAAATGCAAATAGATGGTGGTCTTCTGGAGGTTAGGCTGAGGGATCTGGTGGCAAAGAAGGGAGAACTTGACTCTGCATCTGACTCTGCAGCATGCTGGAGTTTCCCATGCTGACACAGGGCATCTGAAATAGGAAGAGGTCCATTCCTCAGCACTAACTTCACTTTGATGAGCGCAACAATTTTTTTTCTAATTTAAAGGAAGCACAACACTGAAATCTAGTGCTTGTTTAGTCAGATGAGTACGCCAGCACCAACAATCACCAAGGACTTTAAATGCTGTAAAACTCACTATCACTGTCGCTCACAGTCGCATTGGTTATACAAGAGACCACGAGTTGTTGCATTTGTCTTGGGCTCATGACGTGCATATGTAAGGAGCAGTTACACTGTGTTTCCTGTGTTACTCAAAATAGCATAGATAAGAGAGCATGCCGAGAAACCTAACTTTGCTCAGTTGTTTCAAGCCATTCAAAAATTTCTGCTAATGATTGGTTTCATTTAGCCTTTACTTCGAGTTAAAGATTGATTAAAGGATATGCTGTGAAAGTGGATGGATGGGGTTGGTCTGTTGTAAAAAGATGGAATTTTTGGGGCTTAACAATCTTTTCATCTTTCTAAAATTGCCTGTGTTCCTCTCTGTTGGGTAGTATGTACAGTTTCAACCTGTCATAAATTAAAAGAATGACAGATTAAGATTAACATTCTGGCATGTCACATCCCCCATTGTCTACACAGATGGAACCCAGCTGAGCACAGAGAAGGCAGAATCCTGCACATCTGTATGTCTTCAGCAATCCAGTATCACTGACGGAACACAGTGCACAAAATTAAAAACTTCTACCCAGCGCCACTGTTGAACCAGATCCAGGAGATTGCTGCCTGAACATGATCAAGCTCCCTGGCTGCCTCCTAACTGCAGGCTAGCACTGCATTCCATTAAAGGGCTCTCTCTCCACCACTGCTGCCAAAGCACTGTGGGTTAAATTGTAATGGAGAAGTGATGAATTGTGAGACTCACTCCTTACAACCAATCATCTTTGTACAGCCTTGAAGCATGCATTGGGTGGAGTCACCTTATTTTACCCCTGTGGCAACTCCATTTAAGCATATCTTGAGGCACACATGTTAGCACATTAGAGTTGCTTGCATATTTCAATGTCCTTCAAACCAGATACCATCTTATCCAGACTAAAACTTTCTCTGCATACCAAAAATCCCCTCTTACCTTCTAAAAGGCTACATTCCCATCAGAACTCTATATATAGATTAAAACAGCAACCCGCAGAGTTAAGTATTTTACTTAATTTAGAAAGTGTGGACCTACATCAATAACTCTGCTGCAATAACCTTCTCAATGAATGTAAAACGGTGGAACTAGCCCTAGCTGAGTGCAGCAGAACTCCCAAGTTCTGCAGGAGGTAGGGAGAACCACCACTCCGGAGTGAATGTAATGTAGGCGCTTCCTAGTGGGTTGTAGTTGGATGGGGTGATGAAGGCAGTGAATCTCTGGGGTTGCAAGCTCCTGGTTTATAATGATAGGTGTCTACTTTACTTTAACCTACCTGAGATTCAGAGGCGGTCCACAACCTCGTCTACAACTAGAAGTGGGAAATCTGGAGGAGAATGGTGTCCAAAGGCAGCTCCTTTGCTCAGCTATTTTGTAATCCTCTCAATTAGCAGGATCATACTTGAGACTCCTGGCAGACAAGCAGACGCATTGCCAACAGTCTGTTTAAAGAAATGCTGTCTATTATGACCCCACTGAAACATCTGTTACAGTTAAGTCTGTGCACCATTAAGATATTTGGTATTTTTCTGTTTTTGTTAAGTTCTTTATATAGTCATCTCAGGATGATCTCATTAGGAGTATGAAGCCTGGAATGAGGGAGTGGAACTACAAGCAAGAGTCATGCTATTTGCCAGAATTGGTGAAGCATTCACTCAGTAGAGTTGCATTATTATAGTCTTGTGGTCTATACCTAAAGAGAACTCATTCCAACATGTCCTCATTCAGCTCCCTGTATAACTGTCAGATGTGTGTCTTCTGTAATGGCAATAGTTAGGTATATAAGTGATTGCAGTAACATGTAGAATCTTGCTCCAGAATGTTGGAGAGGATCATTCTACTCTACGCTGTAAAACTATTGTGAGTAATTTGTAAATTGCCAGCAAATCCTGGTAATTTCACTAAAATATATGGTAACGCAGTCCCTGAAATAGTCAAATCAGTGATTGCTCTGATATCATATTGTCAGGCTCAGTAACACCTTCCACTCAGTGCCCAGTGTTACTGACACCATTTCTCCAAGGTTTCCACAGATCTTCTGCCAGTGTTACGACAGATGATCAGGAGAGCCCCCTGCAGAGATTCTACCCCAGGATTTTTCAACCGTATAATTTTAATCTGCAGAATGCAGATTGTGGTATTGGTGGACAGGTCATTGAAACCATTTTGTGGCAGCCATAACTAAGGCAAATGGGATGTTGGGATAAATGAGCACATGGAATAAAACACAAATCACAGGATGTGATACTGAGTCTATAAAGGGGATTCAGTCATCGACATCTAGAGTAGTGTGTAGTTCTGGTCATCATCTTACAGGAAGGACATGAGGACACTGGAAAAGTTTCACCAAAGGGTTACTCATCTGATACCTGTTATCGGACTCCTGAATGACAGAACTGAGTTTTAGAATGGAGAGAGAAGACTGAGAGAGTGTCTTATTGGGGTATGCAAGATCCTTAAAAATATCAACAAGTTGACTTCTGAGAAACAGCTTACCATGGTCCCGAGAGTGTCAAAAGAGGACTTGGAGGAGGGAAAGTGAATGGGACAGATATAACTACTTCACAGGGCGGGTGGTAAATGCTCGGGATAGTCTGCATGGGGCTGTGATCAAGGTCGGTAACATTAGTGATAATGTAGAGTTGGAATGACATTTGCCATGAATGTCAGTTGAGACATTTGTGTAGGGAACATTGTCTTCTATGTTTTGGACAGCAGGGCCAACCAGATGAACCAAAATAGCTGTTTATGATCCTGTATATTCCTATGTTTCTATGAAAACTGATTGACTGAATGTGGAGCAGTGAGAAGGTCTGCTCAGTGACAAAGCAGAATACTGACTCTGTGCCATTTTAAGACAATAGTTAAGCCACAGTTCAGAGTACTGTGTGGAGCACCAGGCACCCCTTTGTAGAAAAGACATTAAAGCATGGGGAGTGCTGAGCATGAATTCACCAGGATGATGCCAGAGATGAGAAGCTGTAGTTAGAGACTTGAGATACTGGAACTGCTTATACTGGCTCATATGAGACAAAGATGAAATTTGATAGAAGTTTTTAAGACTATGAAAGGTTTTGACAGAGTGAATTAGCAAAGAATATTTCCTCTGGTTGAGGAGTCAGTGACAAGGTGTCATCGATTTTAAAATTGTTACTGAGAGCGTAGAGAAGGGTTGAAGAAATTTCCTTTCACATTTTCTATTTAAAGCTGCCATAGAAAGTGGTTGAGGCAGTGATAATTGCAACTTTTAAGGAAAAATGGAGAATTATTTGAAGCATGAGGAGGTACAGACTTTGGTGGGGGGGGGGTGGGGAGAGAGAGAGAGAGAAGGTCGTTGGATTTAGTTTGGAATTGCTCTAGCAAAGCAGTAGAACAGACAAGATGGGCTGAATGATCTCCTGAGCTGTAAAGTTCTGTGTTCTATCTGGTCTGGCTTAAGTAGGTGGCTGAGGAGGTTGATGGGAGCTGGAGCTGATCAGAGGTATTTTGGTACTGTGAGAACGAAGCAGCATGGTTTTGTTTCTATTGAGCTGAAGAAAATTAAAGTCTGTCCAAGTCTTGATGTCAGACAGCATAGGCTTGGACTTGTTGGTGGAGGAGAGGTAGATGTGGCTGTGTGAAGGCTGACCATATGCTTGTACACGATTTCTTCATAGGGATAGCATGTGGAATCATAGAATGACATAGCCCAGGAGGAGGCCATTCGGTCCTGTGTGCCAGTGCCAAAGCCTTGGCAGAGTTATCCAATTAATCACATTCTGATGCCCTTTCCCAAATACCCTGTACATTTTTAGCCTTCAAGTATTTATACAATTCCATTGTGGATGATAAATAAGTAGATCAAGGAAACAGCAGTGGGCAAGCAGCAGATGATTATACAAGCATGGGAGGAGAAAATATTTGAGGAGTTGCAGTGGCTACATTGGAACAGATAAGAATGTAACCAGGAGTGAATGTTGTCATGATAATGGAGCAGATGGAGAAGTCAGGAACTTTGAAAGTGATAAAGAAACGAGTTTGCAGATGTGCAGCAAGTTATTGGTGGCTTAAGGCTAAGAAATTAACATTTTTTTGCAACATATACATAAAAATTGTGGGTTTTCTTTTCCTCTCTTGAGAGCACTAGCTCTCTCTGGCTTCCTGGTTGTCATCCACCCTCCAGTATCTCATTCAAGTGATTCTAAATATATGAGGTTGGCCATTGAGTACTAGCAGCCTATTCAATGCAGAGGGCATTACAACTGAGACTGATTCTGTTCCCTTCCAATGTTCACACACGCACTTTTCCTGCAGGAATCACTGGATAATCAGGAGCATAAGTCCTGTCTGATCACCCTAACCCAGCTCAAGGGCACGGAAGCCAATTATATTGTTCTACTCTGGCTCTATCAGTGGAAATTTTTTAAAAATCTATTGTGCTGTCCATTACCATTTAAGGATGTTGGGAATACGTTGAGAAATCAATGAGATTTTAAGCCATAGGCCTTGACTGCATTATATGTATGCTAGAGGATCTGTAATATAGCAGAATTGTCACAGAATTGTCAAACGTACAGCAGAGAAGGAGGCCATGCATGCAACTCATTGCACCTGTGTTGTGCTAACTCTTCAACTGCAGATATCTACTCTAATCCCATTTCCCTCCACCTTACTTCCATGTTCTACCTTTTCAAACACTTAACTCATCAATTTTTAAATTATAATATAATCTCATCATTACTGGGGTTCATTTCGAGAGGGATAGAATTTTAAAGCAGAAAAAGTAATGTTAAACTTATAAAGAGCTTTGGTTAGTCCACACTTGGAGTACTGTGCACAGTTCAGGTTTCCATATCACAAAAAGAACTGAGAGGATACACTTATCAGGAAAGGCTGAACAAGCTGGGACTCTTGTCCCTAGAAAAGGGAAGGCTGAGCAGTGACCTGATAGAGGTTTGTAAGTTTATCAAAGGGTTTAATAGGGTGCATGTAGAGGAAATGTTTCCACTGGTGGGGAGTGTAAAACTATACAATATAAGATAGTCACTAATAAATCTAATAGGGAACTCAGGGCAAAATTCTTCACTCAGAGTAGTTAGAATGTGTGACGTGCTACCACATGGAGTAGTTGAGGTGAATAGCATAGATGTATTTAAGGGGAAGCTAGGTAAACACATAAAGGTGAAAGAAATATAAGGATATGCTGATTGGGTTACATGAAGAAGTGTGAGAGAAGGCTCATATGGAACATAAACACAGGTTTTGACAGTTGCACGAATGGTCTGCTTCTGTGCTTTAGGCTCTATATAATTGCAATTGAATTGCAGGAAAATTCACACCCTAGTAATGCAACAGAAAGTTATATTTATATTGTCCCATTTAAATTGTAAATACGTCTCAAGGTTCTTCACAGGAGTGTTATCAGATAAAATTTGACACCGAGCCACATAAGGAGTTATTAGAACAGGTGACCAAAAACTTGGTCAAAGACGCAGGTTTTACACTATGATCTACTCTACAGTAACTCTTGCTTGCACATTTTGCTTTCTAAATGACGGAGGGGTGGGGAATATCCAGTCTTCCAGTTCCATGTCTTGTGCTTCTATGCCTAAAGGGTGAGGATTGCAGCTGTGTGCCAATTCCATCTTCTGTGCCTTCAGTTCTAAACACTGGGTTTTCATTCCCCACAGGCTATTATAAAAGAAGGGCTTCTGATGAAACAGACAAGTTCATTTCAGCGCTGGAAGAAAAGATACTTCAAGCTTCGGGGACGGACACTGTATTATGCAAAGAATGCAAAGGTGATTTTGAAAAATTCTTTGCAACTTATCAACTGTAGGTGTGTAGCAGAAACTGTGATGTTTACCCGCTCCAGCATTCAGCGGTGTGGTTGACAAGATGATTTAGTGTGATAACAAAAGGTGTTTTTTTACACTATCAGTGTCCTTCACGCTGTAATTCAGTTTTATCAGCCAGGCCAGTGCAACGACTTGTCACATATATCGGAATTCAGCAATAGACCAGTGAAAGCTTGTAGCTAAACTCCACACTCACTTGGCCTTTTGCACTCCATTGGTCTTTCACTGCTAAGGGTACACAGGATAGGAAATTAAATTGCATTCCATCTGGCCATCCCGGTGTCTA